>NC_056725.1:14661907-14874407 GCF_019279795.1 Protopterus annectens | reverse complement strand
AAACTGAAAACTCGTTATCTGCCTTGGGCATAAAAGAAGGATTAGTATGAAGAAACACCCTGTCCCAATGAAAAACCAAGAAAGGAGGAAATGTCATAACAGCCTGCAGTTCAGAGACTCGTTTAGCTGAAATAAGGGCCAAAAGAACAGTCTTCAAAGTACAGTGTTGCAAGGAAGCTGCAGATGCAGGCTGGAAAGGAGACGTAGTCAATTTTTCAAAAACAAAACTGAGGTTCCAGGAAGGCTTGATATGAAGAACACCCTTTAAGAAATTGCATGACCTCATACCTACAGAAAAGAGGTAGACTCAAGGGCAGAAAAGATGAAAGGTGAGCTTTAACTGAAGAATATGCCAACCCAGCACAGAGCAATTCACGGAAATAACAGAGAAAGTACAGTTGTGTACCTACCATAAATGTAGATGTTCGAGTGTATTCTCTATTGCAGTCATTACTCTTGGGTTATCCTGCTGGCAGGCTACCCTCAGTCGGCCAGAATTCCAAAGTTTAGGTCCGGCGTCGGTTGCTGTCGCCTCTTCCCTGACGTCAGTGCGCCAGGGGTATAAAAGATGCAGCAGACGCCATTTTCTTCAGTTTTTCTTGCACCAGATGTCAGATGCCCCAAATTGGTAGGCTGAAAAATATGCCAATAAGAAATGCATGCACAAAAATAACATTTCCTTCATCTACAAGCAAATACACCAAAAAGGTTGTATAGGATAGAGAAGTGCAGATAAGTCCCAGCAAAGAGAAGGGGGATGGTGGGTGGGTAACCTGGACTGCAACAGTGAATACACTCGAACATCTACATTTATGGTAGGTACACAACTGTACTATGTTCATCGTGTTTCACTGTTGCAGTCATTACTCTTGAGTAGAATCCCAAAGTTGAGGATGGGTGGCTGGACTAAAAAGGATTAGGAGAGGCTATGAGGCCCTGCAGAACTGCAGTGGCAAAGCCTGCTCTAGACTTAGAGTAGAGGCGCAAGTGGTAGTGCTTTGTAAAGGTGTGCACTGAACTCCAAGTTGCAGCCTGTAAGATAACTTTGGTTGGTACTCCTCTGAGGAAGGCTGCTGAAGTGGCTGCTGCTCTGGTGGAATGAGGCCTAATGCCCTTAGGCACTGATTTGCCATGTTGAAAATAGCAGAAACGGATGCAATTGCCTATCCATGTAGAAATAGTCTGTTTTGAAATAGCCTTTCCTTGTGATCCTGCAGCATATGACACTAAAAGTTGCTCAGTGTTTCTGAAAGCTTTAGTTCTGTCCAAGTAGAAGAGTAGCTGCCTGTGTATGTCCAAAGAATGCAGAATTTTCTCACCCTTGTTCTGTGGATTTAGGTAAAAGGTAGGCAAGTGAATGGTTTGGTTGAGGGCCACACTGGACACCACCTTAGGCATAAAGGTAGGGTTTGTCCTCAGAGAACCCTGTCTGAATGAAAAATGATGAAAAGTTCCACAGCCATGACTGCTTGTAACTCCGAGACTCGCCTTGCAGAGGTTATTGCTAGGAGCAAAGCTGTTTTCCAGGATAAGAATTTGGGAGGGTGGCCTAATGGTTAAGGTGGTTGCCTTACAAACACAAGGTGCAGGGTTTGAGTCTCACAAGGGGTAACTGGCTAGGCTTAAAATGGCTCACAAGGGCAGTTAGCCTAGTACTAATCTATGACTCTATGACTCTATATCTGCTGTTGATGCTGGCTCGAAAGGAGGCAGTGTGAGTTTTTATTTATTTATTTATTTATTTATTCCAGTTTGGTGACCGGGGAGGTCCACTGGGCCAAAGAGCCCATTTTCAGTGGAGGCCCGGGGAGAAAAGCTCCACAATACAATGTTACAAGACATAATAATTAGACATATAAATAAAATTCAAAGCTAAAAATGAGTTGCATACAAAAGAACATTGTGTCAACCTACATCTTTAGATCACATTTTTAGAAGTACAAATATAATTCAAAGAGAGAAAAATGATTTACATGCAAAAGGTTGAATTATTTAAATCGGAGGTAAGCATTCAAGTTGGTAGACTACCTCCTGCAAATTCCTTCAAATCAGTAATTCAGTAACATTTGAAGTTAAGGAAAGAGTCTAGGAGGATGATAGGAAAAATTGTATAGGTTTAGCAGTAGTTGTTAGTTACCTTGGCAGAGTGTGATCAAGAGAGAAATATGAAGGTAATGAAGGTTAGCCAGGAGAGAAGGAAGAGGAGTTTGGGGTATAGAGTGAAGTGTGCAGTTACAGTTTCGATGAGTATGCTGGTAGGAGAGGAGTTGAGTTTTGGAGTGTAAGTTGTCACAGGTCCTCAGGACAGAGGGAAGGGCATTCCATTTTTTAGCAAGGGAAAAGGATAGTAAAAGTTGACCTGCTGGGCGTTTGGGTTTGTGGATGGAAATAAGGTTTTGGTTAGAAGATCTAAGTGGGAGTAAGGCTGAAGAATATTGGATAGTGCGGGGTAGAGGGTGGGTTGAAAGATTAACTTGTGGGTTGAGACAATTTGGAGGTAGTCTAGTTGATTTGGGAGTTCAAGCCACTTTAGAGTTTGTAGTGATGTGCAGTGATGAGAGAGGGAGTTTGCCTTGGCGGCACATTTTGAAATTTTATTGTAGCATACTTCCAGTTTGGAGGTTAGGGTAGAAGATACACTTGTAAGCAGAGGGGCACCATGTAGAAGAGATGGGAGGATATATGTAATGGCTAAGGTATGACGAGTAGAGGGGGAGAGGAACTGATTATTTCTGTATAGCAGGCCGAGTTTTATATGGGTTTCTTTTATGTTAAGTTGGATATGGGTATTGAATTTTAAGTGTTCATCGATTGTGACACCTAGGAGTTTAGCGGAGGGAATGGTGTTAATGTTGGAGTTGTTAAGGCAAGAAATTTGAAATTAATTTTTTTCGGTGGTGTTGGATTTTGAGTGGGTGAAAAGAAGAATCTTAGTTTTGTTAGAGTTAAGTGAGAGGTGATTTTCGTGCATCCATTTTTCCGTGGTTGTGAAAGCGGTTTGAGTTAGAGACTGGAGTTCTCTAAAGCTGGAAGCAGAGCAGATCAAAGTAGAGTCGTCTGCGTATTGGACAATATTGGTATTGGGAATAGCTTTGTGGAAATCATTTACGAAGATGTTAAATAGGAGAGGGCCAAGTATAGAGCCTTGGGGAACTCCTGTGGGTGTAGGAAGGAAGGTGGAGGAGGCTTGGCCCCATTTCACTGCTTGGGACCTGTCAAAGATAGCTAGAAAACCAGGACAGAGTTTCTAGGGAGATGTTGAGGTTAGATAGATGGTTTAGTAGATGGAAGTGGGAGATGGTATCAAAAGCTTTAGATAGATCTAAGAGAACAGATGAAACTAAGTTACCAGAGTCTCGAGCTGAGTTGATAGAGTGTAAGAAGGAGAGAAGGGCTGTGTTAGTGTTATGCCCAGGGCGGAAACCGTGTTGGGTGGGAGAGAGTAGCTAGTGTTTGGTTAGGAATGGCATGAGCTGCAGGTGGATGCATTTTTCAAGAATTTTTGAGATAGGAGAGAGGATGGCTATGGGGCGGAAGTTAGAGAAATTACAATTCTTGCCACCTTTGTGGAGTGGGAGAATGAAAGCAGAGCGCCATAGTTTGGGTACATAAGACTCAAGAAGAGATCTATTTATCAGGATGCTAATAGGGAGAGCAATACTGTAGGAGGCAATTTTTAAGGAGGAGGAGGGGATGTTGTCAGGTGCACTGGTGCAAGGTTTGAATTTTGAGAGAAGTTTTTTTATAAAGTGGGTGGTTATGGGTTTGAATTCAAAGATAGGGGAGGAGAGGATGTGGAGACTTGGGAAGGGGGGGGGGGATTTTGTAGGTGAAGGTTTTGGTTAGTTCAGCAATAGAAGAGGTAAAGAAGGAGTTGAACAGACTGGCAATTTCTTGGTCAGATTTGCTGGTATCAGGGCAAGAGTTCTTTGTTGTACCAGGCTTTAGAAGAGAGTTAGAGTTCCAGAATTGTTTGGGGTTTTTTGCATGATTTATTTGTCAATGGTTGTAGTGAGACTTTTTAATCTCTTATGACATGTTTTTTTGGCTAGGTTTCATAACTGTTTGTATTTAAGTAAGTGTTCAGGTTGTTTATGATGGAGATAGTTTTTCCAGGATTTATCTCCGTCACATAATTTTCTTGGTTTCTTTAATAAGCCAAGGGGCAGTCTTGGCTTTGACTCTTCTAGTACGGATTGGAGCTATGGAGTTTAGGACAGTAAGGAATTTGGAGTTGAAGAAATGAACGGCTTTGTCTAGGGGTAGGGTTTTTTGTGGGTTCCAGTTAGTGATCTTGAGGGAATCAGAAAAGGTGGAGGAGTTAAAGTTGGTTAAGTTGTGAGAGTGTAAGAGTTTATGGGAGAAGGAGGAAGAGGGTGTTGTTCTATGAGTGAAGGCAGGGAGGTGGTCTCCTAGAGGGTCTGGAATGACACCAGATGTTGTGGTTTTGTTTGGATGAGACACCAGGATCCAGTCTAGGATGGAGCCTGTGAGGTTGATTTTGTTGGGCCTAGTAGGAGAGTTAATAAGTTGTGTGAAATTGAAAAGATTGATAGATAAGGTGGGATTTTGGTCACTGATTTTTTGCCAGTTAATATTTACGTCTCCCATAATGTAAGTTTCATGTTTAATATTTGAGGAGGACCAGGAGAGGATGTCTTCCAGGGTATTGGTGTTGTTGCCAGGTGGAATGTAAAGGGAGATAATGCAGATATTTTTATGGTAATTTAGTTTTAAAATGCCGATTACTAGTTCAGCGTTATGAAAGGAAGGGATAGGATTTGGGAAGGGAGTGATGGGTAAGTGATTACCATAGATTAGAGCTACACCACCACCTCTTTTGTTTGTGTGGTCAGATCGGAGGGATTCAAAACCGGGGGGAAGGAATTCAGTGTCTGTTATGTGTGCTTTTCACCAAGTTTGAGAGATAGCTACAATATCAGGTGAATTATGGTTTAGCCAAGAATGAAAGAGGGTGATTTTATTGGTTAAGCTTTGGGCGTTGATGGTGAGAAATTTGAGGTCTTTACAATTTGGTTTGTTGTTGAAGTTATGGTTATTTGTTTGAGGCATGTTAGGTCCAGGGTTAGGATGAATATCGCCCGCTAGGCTGAGGAAAGAGAGAAGGTGAGTAAGTTTATTGGGTTTTAGTTTGTTAGGGAAAGGATGGAAGGGGGAGGGTTTAGGTTTGTAGTATTTATTAGGGATGAGGAAGAGTTTTAATTTTAATAGAAAGGAGGAGTGGAATGGAGTTAAAGAGGCAGCGATATTGTGGTAATGATTTGTAGGGTGTGGTGGTGGAGGTAGATATGCAGGGTTTAGGTGAAAGTTGGTATAAGAGGTGGAATGGTATAGAGGAAGAAGGATGAGGAGTAGGAGTAGAGCAGGAGAAGGGATAGTAGTAGGAATGGAAGGCATCATAAAATGAGAGTTTGACTGGAGGTGAAATAGAAATTTGTAGGTTAGATGAAGTTAGGTAAGGCAGGTGGGTGGGAAGGAGGATGGTTTAAAGGATAAGGTTGGTGGTGGGGGAGGTAGTTGTGGGGAAAGTGGGTGGAGTGATCTTGTGAGGGGATTGGGTGTTGTAAGTGGGAGGGACTATGGGATGGCAAATAAATGTAGGAGCACTGGAGGCGGGTGGAAATTGGGGGCAGGGTAGGGAGCGGAGTGAGCCCGCAGGGCGAACGGAGCAGGATAGAGCAACAGGCAGAAGAGTCCAGCTGAAAAATTATCAGCCACTGCAGGTTGGAGCCGAGGTAAGTTGGTAGAAGTACAGAAAGACTGGGTGGAGGTAAGTGGGGGTTTGAGCAACTCGGGGAAAGAGAAAATATAAATGTGGGGAAAGTGTAGTGAGATAAGGGGAGGTTTGGCTTTCGAGGGGTTTAGAGGAGAAATGGGAGTAAAGATTAGAATGGAGTAGGAGCAGGCAAGCGTGGAATAGTGCTGCCACCTAGTGGAGAAGGAGAAAAAGGCAGGCAGAAAAAGATAGGGAGTAAAGAGTAGAGCAAATGGACAAAGGCTTAGGTAGAGAGAAAAACAAAAGGGTCTGAAAGGTAAGTTTTCAAAGCGGTACAGAAGAGGGATAGAGGGCCTGAGATCAGTAGGTATTACTGAGAGGGGAGAGTTTTTCGGTCTGCGGTAGGCTGCTGTGTCATGCTCGCAGAGGGACGGCTAACTAATAAGAAGGCTTAGATAGGTATAAGGCTACATACATTCACTGAAAGATTATTTAGGGATTCCACTCTGATTGTTCCTTTTCAAAGGAGAGCCCAGGTTAGTAAGCAGAATAAGTCCAGTTGAGGTGGCTGAGCTTTTGCAGGAGGTGGTTTGTAAAATTCAGGAGGTAGAGCAGGACCTTCAGGGGTGGAGTACTGTAGAGAGAGAGAGGGGAAAAAACAAAATTTAAGTATTTGGGGAAGAAAGGAGGCAAATTTAAGAATGTAAGGATTTTCCAAAACATAATTGAGGTCCCAGGCCGGAATTGGTGCTCTCCTTGGAGGCCTAATGTTTTTGACCCCACTGAGGTACTGCCTTATTAAAGGATGAGAAAAGATAGGTGGTTCCGTATTGTAATGGGCTGAAATGGCAGAGGCATGAATCTTAATTGATGAGAAAGAAAGGCCTTTGTTCAGCATCTCAGTTAGGTATTGTAAAATCTGAGGTATATTTGGTACAGACGTGTCAATGCCTTGTTCCTGGTTCCAAGCACAGAATCTTCCACTGGGCCTCCTGGCCTCCAAGATGACATCCATAACAGCTTTTGAAAGAGGAGTGTTCTGAATGGCTACATTATCCGCAATGCTGCCAGATTTAAGGTTTTGAGTTGGCTGTGCAGGATCTGATTGTTTTGTTGGGTCAAGTGAGAAGTTTGAGGCAATATCCATGCTAGACCTTGAGACAAGATCTTCAGGACTGGGTACCAGTGCTGGCGTGGCCAGTCTGGTACAATTAGTATCATTTTTAGCTTCTCTTGTCTGACCTTTAGGAGTACTCTGGGAAGGAGAGGCAGTGGGGAAAAAGCATATGTTGTTAGATTTTTCCAGCTGAATGACGGCGTCCACTTTCCATGCTTGCTTGTGATAAATCCTTGTGCAAAATCTCTGCAATTGACAGTTGTGAGGGGAGGCAAATAGATCTATGTCTGGGCATCCACATTTCCTTATTATCATGCTGAAGATTTGTGGATCCAGTTTCCATTTGTGGGGATCCATAAGGATTCTGCTTAGTTCATCTGCCAGAGTATTTGTTTTTCCTGGCAGGAATTGTGCTTGCAGGTGAACTTGAAAAGCCAATGCTGTGTTCCATAAAGTCATTGCTTGTCTGCAGAGGGGGCAGGAATGTGTACCTCCCTGCTTGTTTATGTACCACATGACCGTAGTGTTGTCTGTCTTTATCAGTAACTGTCCTAGATGAAGCAGGTCCTTGAAAGCTGTCAGGGCATTTTGAACAGCTAGCATCTCTTTTTGATTGATGTGAAGATGCATCTGGTTTGCAGGCCATGTGCCCTGAATACATTTTCCTGCCGTATGGCCCCCCCCTCCCAGGCATAATCTGATGCATCCGTTGTCAGTGTCTGTCTGGCTGTGGGTAAACTGAATGGTAGATCCTTGTTGTGGTGACAGGCTTCTGCCCACCATCGAAACTCCTGTTGTAGGCAGGGAATGAGTGCAATTACTGTCTCCAGGCTGTGGCAATGCGGAGTCCAAACACTTTCTAGATACCATTGTAGTTTCCTCATATGCAGTCTGGAATATGGAATTGGTAGAATGCAGGATGCCATGAAACCCAAGGCCTGCAGGATTTTCCTTCCAGATAAGCGGGTTTTGTTGCCAATTTCTTGAAGTAAGTAGTCAGTTGCTTTTGCTCGTCTGGCGTGAGATCAGCCATCTGGGCAGTTGTATTTAAGCTTGCTCCCAGGAATATTATCTCTTGAGAGGGCACTAGTTTTGATTTCTTTTCGTTTACTGTGTACCCTAGGCCAGTTAGTAATCTTTTTACAAAAGCCAGATGCTTTAGAAGAGTGTCTTTGTTCTCTGCTTGAATTAGGCAGTTGTCCAAGTAGGGATATATTTGAATTCCTTTTTGTCTGCAAAACGCAATTACTGGTGCCAGGCATTTTGTGAAGACCCTGGGAGCAGTAGATAAGCCAAATGGCAGTGCAGAGAATTGGTAATGCATTGAGCCAGCTATGAATTTGAGGTATCTTCTGCAAGACTGTCTGATTGGGACATGCAGGTATGCCACTTTTAGGTCCAAAGTTACGAGCCAAGCCCTCTTGCCCAGCATGGGCAGTAGCTGCTGTAGAGTCAACATCTTGAATTTTGGAACTTCCAGAAACATATTTAGTATAGACAGGTCCAGTATTGGTCTCCAAGTTTTGTTCTTCCTGGGTACTAGGAAAAGTCTGGAGTAAAATCCTTGACCCTGCTCTTGTTGTGGTACTTGCTGAATGGCCCTCATGTCCATGAGGGGTGTAATTTGCTTTTGTGCCTCTGCCCATTGATTGTGTGGCAGGTCTGGCATGCCCTTTGACCTTGGTAGAGTGTCAAAATGGAACCTGTAGTCTTGGGACACTATGTTCAGGACCCATTTGTCTTGGGTAACCATTTGCCAATTTGATGAAAAAAGTGCTAGTTTTCCCCCTAAGGGGGCTGTCAAAAGAAAACTGCTTCGAACTGGTAGAGGAAAGTCATTGGGACTGTTTCCTGTAAGGTTGTGATTTGTCTTCTCTGCTTTTGGAGGTAGGAGCACCTCACTGTTTAGGCCTGTATGAGCCTTGGGGCTGAGATCTGCCTCTGGGACGCCTGTATCTGCCTCTTTGTGGTCTGACACTGGAAAGGACCAATTTTTAGAAGGCCAGTTCCTGGGTGGCTGTACCTGTAAGAAATCCTTGACTGTCTGCATGGATTTTGCTTTATCCTCCATTTTTTTCAACACCTCTTCTGCTTTAGTACCAAACAAAGTATCATGCTGTAATGGTGCATCTAATAATTTTGCTTTAACATGATCAGGCAGATTCTGTTCCTTTAACCAAGCATGCCTTCTAATAACAGAACCCGTAACAGTGGCCCTGCAAGAGGCCTCCAGTGAATCATAACCACATTGCAAAGTATGCTTTCCCACTTGTTCAGTTGCATGGAATAAATCCTGCAATTCCTTGTTCTCTGAACATTCAGTATTTGTCAACATTTTCTGTTTAAACAGTGACATTAAATATTGCTGATATTTAAGCATATGAAACTGACAATTTAAACCCATTACAGCCAGGGTAGACTTTTTTCCCCAATCTGTCTAGAGCCCTAGAATCCCTATCAGAGGGGACAGGTTTTTTTTGCAATGGAAGCTTCAACCCCCTTGGGACCCTGAGATATAGTTTCTGGGTCAGCAGCGGGGTTTTTTATATAGGAATTTATGAGAATCCGGGACCCTGTAGTATCTGTCTGGCATAGCAGGTACAGGGGGTAAAAAGTCAGGGGACAGACCGGACTCTGAAAATACATCTACAATGTCTAGAACAGGTGGACCAGCAAGGGGTCTGTGCTGAGGAAGAAGCAGAAAGTCTCTGAGCCTTTTCTTAGATTCAGAATAATCTTGGCTCTCCCAGTGGAAATGTTCCCTCATAGAATGCAGGGTTTCCCCAAAATAATCCTCAGGAGGAGAGGCTGAAGGAATGGATTCTTCAGCATCAGAATCCTCATAGGGAAGCATGGAGTAATCCTGTTCAGAAGAGGAATCAGAGGAAATAGATACCTGATCAGAAGAATCATACTGTCTCTTGCCTAGGCCTCTTATCAGGTGGGGGATGGGAGCCCCTGATCAAAGTAATTAGGTCTTCGGCCATTTTGAGCATCTGTTTTGTAGGCATGGAAGTCTGAGTAGGAGAATGCTGTATGTGTTTCTTTGTCTGTAGAGCTGCTTTAGTCTTTGAAGCTGAAGATGGCTTAATATATAGTTGTGGAGGTCTGCAGACACCCTCAGAAGCCGATGCCTGCTCAGCGGCTCCGGACCCATCTGAGGGAATGATTTCCGAGTGTCCAATTCCTTGAATATCCAAAGGCCCAGTCGGCTCAACGTGGGAGTCTGTAGTGGCCTGTGGCTCTGAGGTAGCGGGTGCCAGGGGCTGTAAAGCACCTCACTGAAAACCGGCGAACTGGCGACTGGCCTAGTAGAGGCTTCGTCGGTTTTGGACTTCGGATGCCTATCCTTGTCCTTTTCCTTGCGTTTTTTTTTGTACACTCCAGTTGTCGGCTGGTCCGATGGCATTATATAATTAAATCTTCGGCCAAAGTAATGAAATGCAAAATTGAACCGACGCTTGACAGTGCGTTGATTAAATCTAGCACAAAAGTGACAGCTAACAACGTTGCGATCAGGGCCTAGGCAAGGAATACAGTAAGAGTGAAAATCCTTATGAGATATTTGCTTCCCACAAGAAATACAGTTGTTAACTTTTTCTGACATCGGTCTGGAGCAAGAAAAAAGTTTCCCCAACGGGGTACTTAGCTTTAATGAAGACTTCGGTTCTGAAATTCGGATTTGAAAATCTCAGGAGTCGGTCGACCGGCACTTGCGAAAGTACAGTTTTGTACCTACCATAAATGTAGATGTCCGAACTGGATAGCATCTGCAGTCATAACAACTGGGTTGTCCTGTCGTCAGGCAGCCCTTCAGTCGGCCGGATTCCAAAGTCCGGGTCCGGCTTCGGCTGATGTCACACTTCACCCGACGTCATCTCTGTTGGTCTTCGGGTATAAAGGCATCAGCCGACGCCATTTTCCTCAGTGTTTCTTGCCCCAGATGCCAGTAGCCCTCTTGAAGGCTAAAAATTTTGGATAAATGCCAATGTTTCCAAAAAGATGGTGGTAAACACAAAAAATAAGCATGTATGTACATATATACAACAAATACACCATAAAGACTCCCCACCAGCTAGCTATTAGGAGGGTAAACACCCTAGGAGTACCACAGAGGGAAGGAGGAGGGTAATCCTGACTGCAGATGCTATCCAGTTCGGACATCTACATTTATGGTAGGTACAAAACTGTACTATGTCCTTCATGGATGCATCTGCAGTCATAACAACTGGGTAGAATACCATAGCCAACTAGGGAGGAGGAAGAAACTAGATCATGGTGTGTTTAGGATCCCTTGCAGTACAGCAGTGGCAAACCCTGCTCGGGATCTGGAATATAGAGGCAAATTATAATGCTTGGCAAATGTATGCACGGAGGTCCAAGTAGCCGCCTCAATAATGTCTTTGGTTGCCACTCCTCGTAAAAAGGCTGTGGTAGTGGCTGTTGCCCTTGTAGAATGAGGTCTTATGTTCTGTGGAATTGGTTTTCCATGGAAGGAGTAACAGAATCGTATGCAATTTCCTATCCATTTGGAGATTGTCTGTTTGGAAATAGCTTTTCCTTCCCTTCCTGTTGCATAGGCTACAAAAGCTGATCAGTTTTTCTGCTACTTTTGTTCTGTCCAGGTAGTAGCGTAGCTGTCTATGTACATCCAAGGTATGCAGTATTCTTTCCCCTCTGTTTTGTGGGTTGGGAAAGAAGGTAGGTAGGTGGATTGCCTGGTTTAAAGACACTCTGGATACCACCTTAGGCATAAATGTAGGATTAGTCCTCATGGACACTCTATCTTGATGGAAGATTAGGAAGGGTTGTACTGCCATTAGGGCCTGGAGTTCAGAAACCCTCCTGGCTGAGGTTATTGCCAGTAGGAAAGTGGTTTTCTACGATAGATGCTGTAGGTCTGCTGTTGCTGCTGGCTCAAAGGGTGATAGTGTCAATTTTTCTAGCACAAAGTTCAAGTCCCAAGCTGGTAATGGTGGTTTCCTTGGAGGTTTTACATTCTTGATTCCTCTGAGGAACTGTCTGAGTAATGGGTGTGAAAAAACAGGTGGATCAAAGCTGTATTCTGCTGATATAGCTGATGCATGTATCTTGATGGAGGAGTAGGACAGGCCTGAATGTAGAAGTTCTGCCAGATACTCCAGAATGTTAGGCATATCTATGTTTGACACATCTTTTCCTCTTTCAGTACTCCAAATGACAAACCTTTTCCATTTTCCTGCATAGTTCCTTCTTGTTGAAGGTCTGCGGCTTCAAGGATAATGTCTTTAACTCTTTGGGAAAGTTCTGGATCAGCTGCTGCTATGTGATGTTCCATGCAGTCAGTTGCAACGTTTTAGGTTTGGATGCATGATGCTGTAGTTGTTCTGAGTTAACATCAAAGGCATCAGGGGTATTGGCCACATACTGTTCTGAGACATGCTCCTCAGCAGTGGGTACCAGTGTTGTCTTGGCCAGTTTGGAGCTATTAGGATTATCCTTGGACGTTCTTCCTTGATTTTTAGTAATACCTTGTGTATCAAGGGAAGAGGTGGGAATGCATATGCTGTTAGGCCTTTCCAGCTGAAGGAGAGCGAATCCACTTTCCATGCTAGTGGGTGGAATGTCCTTGTGCAGAACTTTTGAGCTGGTGATTGAGAGGGGAAGCAAATAGATCTATCTGAGGCATTCCCCATTTCTTTGAGATGGTCTTGAAGATGTCCGGATGTAGCATCCATTCGTGGGCATCCGATGTGGTTCTGCTTAGAATGTCTGCTAGAGTATTTTCTTTCCGGTACAAATATTGCCTGTAACTGGATGTTGTAGCTGAGTGCCAGGTTCCACAGCTCCAAGGTCATTCTGCATAGGGGTATGAATGGGTGCCTCCCTGTTTGTTGATGTACCACATGACTGTGGTGTTGTCTGTCCTTATCGTCAACTGGCCCTCTTTGAGAAATGGTCTGAAGTTTTGAATTGCCAGTTTTACTGCCAGCATTTCTTTTAGGTTGATGTGCAGGTGAAGTTGATCCTGCGTCCACAATCCTTGCACGCATTTGTCCAGCATGTGGGCCCCCCATCCTAGGTCTGAAGCGTCTGTTGTGATGGTCTGGCTTGCTTGACATCTGCGAAAGGGTAGCCCTGGGTTTGACTGGCATGCTTGAGCCCACCATAGGAACTCCTGTTTTAAGCATGGAATTAGTGGAATTTCTGTTTCTAGGCTGTGCCTGTGTTGGGACCATAAATTCTTTAGGTACCACTGTAGTTTTCTCATATGTAGTCTGGCAAGTGGGACCAAGATTATGCATGATGCCATGAAGCCCAAGGCCTGCAGTACTTTTCTTGCTGTTAACTTGTTCTGTTTTGTTAGTGCCAAGAAGTAAAGAGGGAGTTCTCTTTGTTTTTCTGCAGTTAGGAAGGCCATTTGTTTTACTGTGTCCAATTCCGCCCAAGAATGTCCTTGTCTGGGATGGTATCAGCCTTGATTTTTGTAAATTGACTGTGTATCCCAGTGCTTGTAGCAAGTAAATGACCCTTTGTAAATCTGTTGTCAGCTTGCTTTTGTTGTCCCCTTGTAGCAGGCAGTCGTCCAGGTATGGGTAAATTTGAATTCCTTGTAGTCTGCAGTGGGCGATTACTGATGCCAGGCATTTTGTGAATACTCTGGGCAGTAGATAAGCCAAAGGGCAATGCTGAGAATTGATAATGCTCTGATCCTGCAAGAAATCTGAGGTATCTTCTGCAGATTGGTCGAATGGGGATGTGCAGGTATGCCTCCTTGAGATCTAGAGTTACCAGCCAACACTCCTTGCCCAGCATGGGAAGAAGTTGCTGTAGGGTCAGCATTTTGAATTTTGGGACAATGATGTATGTATTTAAGGTGGACAGGTCGAGAATAGGTCTCCAACTTTTTCCTTTCTTGGAACTAGGAATAGTCTTGAGTAGAATCAAGCCTTTCCTTGTTCTGTTTTGGCACTCTTTCCACAGCTCTCATGTTTGCTAACTGCATTATCTGTTGTAGAGCCTCTGTTTTTGATTTGGAGGTAGATCTGGGATTCCTCTGTTGACTGGTAAAGTATGGAAGTGGAACCGCTAACCTTGATCTATGGTTTGTAAAATCCACTTGTCTTTTGTGATATAGTGCCAGTTCTTTGAAAATAAGGTTAATTTGCCGCCTAATGGAGCTGCTATTTGTTCCCTGGTAGGCGGATTTAGAGTTAAGTCACTGTGGCTGTGTTGTTGTAGTGGCAGTGGTTGTGTCTGTGCCTCTGTTGTTACCTTGCCACTGTCGTCCTCTGTAGTCACTCCCTCTGGATTGGTTTCTGCCTCTGGAACGTCTATTCCTGCCCCTTTGTGATCTTGTGGAGTCAGGAAAGGACCAATTTTGGCAGGCCAGTTCCTGCTAAACCTTGGGGTTGGACCTGCAAGAAATCTTTAACCGTTTGAACAGATTTTGCCTTTTCTTCCATTTTCTTCATTACCTGCTGGGCAGGTGTACCAAACAAGCTGGTCTTATCCATAGGAGCATCTAATAACTTAGCTTTAACATGATCCGGTAAAGCTTGTTCCTTTAGCCATGCATGCCTTCTTATCACTGTGCCAGTCATGGCTGATCTAAATGAAGCCTCCAGTGCATCATAGCCACATTTTAAGGAATGGTTACTAACCTGTTGTATGTTATTTACCATTTCTAATACATATTTCTTATCAATTGATTCATCAGAGGATAGCTTCTTTGTTAACTGATCAAGCATAAACTCTTGGTATTGTATCATGTGAAACTGACAGTTTAAAGCTCTAGCTGAGAGAGTAGCTGAAGTGTAAACCTTTTTGCCCCATCTGTCTAAAGACCTGGCTTCCCTTTCAGAAGGAATAGGGTTTTAGCTGTGGTCATGCTACTGCCTTGGGACCCTGGGATATAGTTTCGGGTCGGCAAGTGGGGCCTTGTAAAGGTGGTGATGAGTGTCTGGTACCCTGTAAAATCTGTCTGGTTTGGCAGGGGCTGGAGGTAAAGAATCTGGTGCAGAGCAGGCATCATTGAAGGCATCATCCACTACAGAGAGCACAGGAGGTATAGCTAAGGGCCTGTGTTGTGGAAGGTGCAGAAAGGTTCTAAGTCTTTTTCTGGAGTCTGAGAAAACCTGCTGCCATTGGAACTGCTCTTGCATGGCATGTAAGGTTTCCCCAAAGGAAAATTCTTCTGGTGGGGAGGCAGCTGGAATGGATTCTTCAGCATCTGAGTCTTCAAAATTGGAGAAAGGAGCCTCTGGCTGGTCTGTTATGTCCGATTCATCAGCAGAATCATCAGAGGACACAGGCTCGGGGGGCTCTGCCCTAGGTCTCTTCTCTGGGGCTGAGAGGCCCTGTCTGGGTGAGACTGAGATCCCTAATTAATGAAATTAAATCTTCTGCCAGGGTAAGCATTTGTGAACTAGAAGAGGGCGTGTTGTAGGGGTTTAGCAGGCACTGTTCTAGCAGTTTTGGCTGCTTTGGCCCTGGCAAAGGCCTTAATGGACATGGCTGCTGGAGGCCTAGTAGCACCACGTGCTGGGGTAGACACATCCAAGGGAATGGTGTCTGATAAGTCAGTGGCAACCACCGTAGTGGATAAAATTTCTGAGGCCGATTCAAGAGAAGTAGCAGGGGCCTCAGTGGTAGTGATAGATTCTGCTGTATTTTGATCAGCTTTCTCGGTTTGCTTAACCATGGTTTCGGCCGAAACCGCGGACCGAGTGTCGGTCTTTATCTTTGCGTTTTAGCAGTTTAGGTAGTCGGAGGGTCCGACGGCATAATATACGCAAAATCAGAACCGAAAAACTGTTCAGCAAACTCCGACCGACGCCTAAGCGTTCGTCGGTTGAAAGAAGCACAGGCCGAACAGGCTGCTATGCCGTGGGCTGGGCCTAAACAAGGCAGACAGTAAGAGTGGAAATCCTTATGAGGTATTTGTTTCCCACAGGTTAAACAATTATTAACTTTTTCTGACATCGGCTGAGGCAAGAAAGAGTCCCCAACAGGGTACTTAGCTTTAGAAGTCTTCAAGTAGTATTCGTAGAAGTAATCTCTGGATCCGACCGACCGCACTTGCGAACAGCTTCTGCTTCGGGCCACGGCAAGAAAGACTGAGGAAAATGGCATCGGCTGATGCCTTTATACCCGAAGACCAACAGAGATGACGTCGGGTGAAGTGCGACATCAGCCGAAGCCGGACCCGGACTTTGGAATCCGGCCGACTGAAGGGCTGCCTGACGACAGGACAACCCAGTTGTTATGACTGCAGATGCATCCATGAAGGACATCTGCTTTGGCTTCGGGCACTGCGTTCCAAAGTCTTGGTCCGGCTTCGGTTGCTGTTGCCTCCACCCTGACGACAGTGTGACAGGGGTATGCAGCCAAGATGCAGCCAACGCCATTTTCTTCAGTTTTTCTTGCCCCAGATGTCAGGTGCCCCCAAATAGGTAAGCAATTCAAATTGCTAGTAAAATATACAAAAGAAAAGCAAACAACCATTTTTAGTACCAGCAAATACTCCCCATAGGGAATAAAGGGTAGATGACCTAGTTAAGTACCAGAAAGTAAGAGGGGAAGGAGGGAGGGTAACCTGGACTGCAGCAGTGTTCACACTCGAACATCTACATTTATGTTAGGTACAAAACTGTACTATGTTCATCGTGTTAAACTGCTGCAGTCATTACACTTGGGTGGAATCGCAAAGCTGAGGTAGGGAGGCTGGATCTACAAGGCATTAGGGGTGGCTATAAGACCCTGCAGTACAGCAGTGGCAAAGCCAGCTCTGGATTTGGAGTATAAAGGCAAATGGTAATGTTTGGTGAAGGTATGCACAGAACTCCATGTTGCTGCTTCCAAAATATCCTTGGTAGGTACTCCTCTAAGGTAGGCAGTTGAAGTGGCTGTTGCCCTGGTGAAGTGAGATCTAATGCTGCTAAGTACAGGTTTCCCATGGTGGGTATAGCAGAAAAGTATACAGTGTCCTATCCATTTTGAAATAGTCTGTTTTGAAACGGCTTTTCCCTGTGCTCCTGCAGCGCATGCTACCAATAATTGCTCAGATTTTCTAAAAGCTTTGGTTTTGTCCAAGCAGAAGCGTAACTGTCTGTGAATGTCCAAAGAATGTAGTAGTCTCTCCCCTTTGTTCTGTGGTTTTTGATAAAAAGTTGGCAAATGACTAGTTTGGTTTAGAGACACACTTGATACCACCTTTGGGATAAACGTAGGGTTAGTTCTTAAAGACACCCTGTCCTGGTGGAAGATGAGGAAAGGTTCCACTGCCATTAGTGCCTGTAATTCTGAAACTCTTCGTGCTGATGTTACTGCCAGTAGCAGAGCAGTTTTCCAAGAGATGTATTTTAATTCTGCTGTGTTAGCTGGCTCAAAAGGAGGTAAAGTTAATTTTTCCAAAACAAAGTTGAGGTCCCAAGTTGGTGTAGGTGCTGTACAGGGCGGTTTTATGTTTTTAGCCCCTCTGAGGTACTGTTTGAGCAAAGGATTAGAAAAAATTGGTGGATCCGTGTTGTAATGAGCAGAGATAGCTGAGGTGTGGATCTTGATGGATGAAAAAGAGACGCCCTTGTCCAGCATCTCAGTTAAGTATTGAAGTATCTGAGGAATGTTTGGGACAAGAGGGTCAAGGCTGTGCACTTGGTTCCAGGCACAGAATCTCTTCCATTTATCCGAGTATGCTTTCCTGGTGCTAGGCTTTCTGGCCTCCAGAATGACATCCATAACAGCTTTGGAGAGGGGCATTGCTTGCTGGACTAAGGAATTTTCCATGCAGCTAGATTTAAGGTCTTTAGCTGGCTGTGAAGTATTTGATTATTGTGCTGTGTCAGCAACTGTGGGATTTGAGGCAAAATCCAGGGTGGTTCTTGTGCTAAGTTCTTTAAGATTGGGTACCAGTGCTGGCGTGGCCAGTCTGGTGCAATCAGGATCATTTTTGGCTCTTCCTGCCTGGCTTTTATGAGTACCTTTGGAAGGAGAGGTAAAGGAGGGAAAGCGTATATATTTCCAGCTGAATGAGAGGGCATCCACTATCCATGCTTGTGGATGGTAGCTCCTTGTGCAGAATTTCTGTAACTGGCAGTTCTTTGGGGAAGCAAACAGATCTATGTCCGGGCTCCACCATGTTTGTGTTATCATTCTGAATATTTGTGGGTTCAGTTCCCATTCTTGTGGATCCATAATGTTTCTGCTTAGGTCGTCTGCCAGTGTGTTTTTCTCTCCTGGCAGGAATTGTGCTTGCAGATGAACTTGGTAGTTTAGAGCGGTGTTTCACAAGGTCATGGCTCGTCTGCAGAGGGGGTAGGAGTGTGTGCCCCCTTGCTTGTTTAGGTACCACATAACTGAGGTGTTGTCTCTCTTTAGTAGTAATTGTCCTGGATGCAGCAGGTCCTTGAAAGCTATAATAGCATTTTGTACAGCTAGCATCTCTTTTTGATTGATGTGGAGATGTCTTTGCTCTGTGGGCCACTCGCCCTGGATACATTTTCCTGCCATGTGTGCTCCCCAGGCGTAATCCGATGCATCTGTTGTCAGTGTCTGCCTGGCTGTGGGTTGAGTGAAAGGTTGTCCCTTGTTGAAGGGACAAGCTTGTGCCCACTATCAAAACTCCTGTTGTAGGCAAGGAATTAGTGGTACAACTGTTTCCAAACTTTGACAGTGTTGAGACCATACGCTCTTTAGGTACCATTGTAGTTTCCTCATATGCAGTCTGGCATATGGAATTAGTAGTATGCAAGATGCCATGTAGCCCAAGGCCTGCAGAATTTTTCTTGCAGGGAGTTGGGTCTTTGTTGCCATTAAATGAAAATATTGAGTCAGTTGTCCTTGCTTGTCTGGCGTGAGATAAGCCATCTGGGCCGTTGTGTTCAAGCTGGCACCCAGGAATATTATCTGTTGTGAGGGCACTAGTTTTGATTTATTTTCATTTACTGTGTACCCCAGGCAACTTAACTTTTTTACGTACGCCAGATGCTTTAGTAGAATGTCCTTGCTCTCTGCTTGAATCAGGCAGTCGTCCAGGTATGGATAAATTTGAATTCCTTTTTGCCTGCAAAATGCAATTACTGGTGCCAGGCACTTTGTGAAGACCCTGGGCGCAGTAGATGAGCCAAAGGGCAGTGCAGAGAATTGATAGTGCATTGAACCAGCTAGAAATCTGAGGTATCTTCTGCAGTTTTGTCTGATAGGGGCATGCAGGTATGCCTCTGAGGTCCAAAGTCACGAGCCAAGCTTTCTTGCCCAGCATGGGAAGAAGCTGCTGCAGTGTCAACATCTTGAATTTCTGAACATCCAGGTAAGTGTTTAGTGAAGAAAGGTCCAGAATGGGTCACCAGGCTTTGTCCTTTCTGGGAACCAGAAAGAGTCTTGAATAAAATCCTTGTCCTTGTTGCTGTGGTGGTACCTTTTGAAAAGTTCTCATATCCATGAGTGCTGTAATTTGTTTTTGAGCCTCTGCCCATTGATTTGGTGGCAGATTTGGCATTCCTTTTAGCCTTGACAGAGTGTGAAAGTGGAACCTGTAACCTTGAGATACAATGTTGAGAACCCATTTGTCTTTGGTGATGCAATGCCAGTTGAGATAGAAAAGTGCCAGTTTTCCTCCTAAGGGGGCTGCTAAGAGAGCTGTTTGGCAGCTGCAGTGGAAAGTCATTGAGGCTGCTTTTTATAAGGTTGAGGCCCATCTTCCCCTTCTTTCTGGCCTGGTGTACTCCATTGTCGAGGCCTGTAAGGGCCTTGTGTCGGACTTCTACCTCTTGGACGTCTGTATCTGCCCCTTTGTGGTCTATCTGTGACTGGAAAGGACCAATTCTTTGTTGGCCAATTTCTGCTAAAACGAGGAGGCTGAACCTGTAAAAAATCTTTCACCATTTGTATAGATTTTGCCTTATCCTCCATCTTCTTTAATACCTCCTCTGCCTTAACTCCAAATAGCACATCCCGCTGCAAAGGTGCATCCAATAATTTGACCTTAACATGATCTGGTAACGTATGTTCTTTTAACCAAGCATGCGTTCTAATGACAGAGCCTGTAACTGCTGCTCTACAGGAGGTCTCTAAGGAATCAAACCCACATTGCAAAGTATGTTTTCCCACTTGTTCAGCTGCATGCAATAATTCCTGCATTTCTTTAAGGTTAGGAGGATCTGAATCTGGAAGCATCTTTTGTTTCAACTGAGACATCAAAAATTGCTGATATTTTAGCATGTGAAACTGGCAATTCAAGGCTCTCATTGCTAAAGTTGCAGACGTATATACCTTCTTTCCTCATCTGTCTAATGCTCTGGAATCTCTGTCAGAGGGAACTGGGTTTTTTGCTGATGAGGCCTTAATCCCTTTGGATCCCTGAGAAATAGTTTCAGGGTCAGCAACAGGGCTTTTGTACAGAAATTTGTGAGAGTCAGGGACTCTAATATCTATCAGGTTTAACTGGGGCTGGGGGTAAGGAGTCAGGGTTTAAACTGGATTCAGTGTACACATCATCCACAATATCTAAAACTGGCGGGATAGCAAGGGGTCTGTGTTGAGGCAATAAAAGGAAGTCTCTGAGCCTTTTCTTGGATTCTGAGTACTCCTGGCCTTCCCAATGGAAATGTTCCCTCATGGTATGTAAGGTCTCCCCAAAGGAGTAATCTTCAGGCGGAGAGGCTGATGGAATTGATTCCTCAGCATCAGAATCCTCATAAGGGGGTAAAGAAAATCCTAGGTCCGAGGAAGAGTCTGAGGAAATGGACACCTGGTCAGAAGATTCATAGTCTGCATCCTGTCTGGGCCTTTTATCAGGAGGGGGATGGGAGCCCCTGATCAGGGTGATTAGGTCCTCGGCCATTTTTAGCATTTGTTTCTTAGGCATGGAAGCCTGCCCTGGAGAGAGTTGTGTCTGTTGTCTGTTTCTTTGCTTTTAAGGGGGGCTTAGACTTAGCAGAGGGTTTAATGGTTAACTGGGTAGGTCTGAAAACACCCTCTGTAGCTATGGATTGCTCAGCTACTTCGGTTCCCTCTGTAGGGTTAGGATCGGGAAACTGAAAACCTAGTGCATCTGAAGGCCCAGCCAGCTCCACGTGGGAGTCGGAGGCGGTCAGTGGTTCTGTGGAAGTGGTCATCAGGGGCTGCGTAGGTGCCTCGCTGAAAACCGGCAACCGGCCTAGAAGAGGCCTCGTCGCCAGTTTTGGGCCTCGGATGCCTGTCCTTGTGCTTTTTATGCAATGCGGTCGTCGGAATTTCCGACTGCATAGACTAATTGAAATTTCTACCAAAATAATGTCGGGCAAAACTAAACCAACGTTCAATAGTGCGCTTGTTAAACCTAGCACAAAACCGACAACCAGTGACGTTGTGGTCAGGGCCTATGCATGGAATACAATAGGAGTGGAAATCCTTATGAGGCATTTGCTTCCCACAAGAAATACAGTTATTAACTTTTACTGACATCGGTCTGAGGCAAGAAAAAAAGTTTCCCCAACGGGGTACTTGCTTTTTTAGAAGACTTCGGTTCTGGATTCGGAATGAAAATCTCAGGAGTCGGCCGACCAGCACTTGCAAACTGCTTCTGCTTCAGGCACCGCGCGGCAAGAAAGACTGAAGAAAATGGCATCGGCTGCATCTTATATACCCCTGTCGCACTGATGTCAGGGAGGAGGTGACAGCAACCGACGCCGGACCAAGACTTTGGAACTCTGGCCGACTGCGTGACCACCTGATGGCAGGATAACCCAAGTGTAATGACTGCAGCAGTGTAACAGGATGAACATCTTGGAATCTGTGCTATCCAATGTCATTATTCATCACGGATGGGTCTTAGATCTGAGCCAGCAGTGAGCAGCAGCTCCTGAGTTTGAGCTCCTCCCCTCCCCTTACTCCTCTTACCCATAATCCTCAGATTGAATCTGCTATATAACTAACCCGGCAGGGACACTGTCCTCGCCCAGGAACAACAGAACCAAACCAAAATTACTCCAAGAATCTCCCGATCACCAGGAGGAGGGGGATGGAGGGTTGGAACATGATGAATAATGACACCGGACAGCACAGATTCCAAGTTATAGTACGTACATAACTCTTATCTGATGTTATCAGAGTCATTACCCATAATCCTGGGAGGTCTCAAGGAAGGACATGCTGGAGCACAGAAGAACCAAATGAGGCTCTGCCCCTAGATACCACATCCAACTTGTAATGTGTTACAAAGGTAAGAGGATTTGACCAAAGGGGGTAGCAGCACAAATGTCATCTAAGGACATCCTGGCCCAGAATGCTGAAGATGTAGCCAGTGACCTCATAGAATGAGCTTTAACAGGTCTGGGAAGATTCCTGTGATTGCTCTCATAAATGTAAACTATGCAAGAAACTATCCAAAGAGAGAGCAATACTTTGGAAATGGCACTGCCTCTCATAGCCTGGGAGAAAGCCAAAAAGAGCTGATCCAATTTTCGAAAAACCTCAGTCCTCTTTAAGCAGCCAAAGGATGTCCAGGCAGTGTAGCTGATACTCTCTTTGTTTGACAAGTTGGGAAAAAAGACAGGAAGCTGGATATACTGATTTAGGTTAGTTGCTGAAGCCACTTTCGGAATGAAGGAAGGAGTGACTCTAAGAAAAACCCTTTCTTTATGAAAAAACATGAAGGTAGGCTTTATACAAAGAGTTTATAGCTCGGAAACCCTCTTGTTAGAGGAAATCGCCACCAAGAAGGCTGTCTTCCACAACAGAAACTTAATATCACATTTCGCAGCTAGTTCGAAAAGGGGGGGGGGGTTGTGTCAGGGACTGCAGCACCACGGTAAGATCCCAAGGAGGAGACGGGTCTTTGAAGGGAGCCTACGGAAGATCACCACTTTGAGAAAGGCCTTACATAGCCTGGAAGAAAAAGTACAGTTTTGTACCTACCATAAATGTAGATGTTCAAGTGCTAATACAGCTGCAGTCATAACAGATGGGTTCTCCTGCCGTCAGGCGGGTCATCGGCCGGCCGAATTCCAACCGCTAGGTCCGGCGTCGGATGTCGTCGCTTCTTCCCTGACGTCAGTGCGACAGGGGTATAAAGGAACCAGCCAACGCCATTTTCTTCAGTTTTTCTTGCCCCAGATGTCAGGTGCCCCCAGAAGGAAGGCAATACATAAATTTGTGTAGTAATGCAGTGCAATATAATCAAAATACAGTAGTTGCAAGCAAATACATCATAAATGAATACCCAATCAGGTTGTATGAGGATGTGTTAGCCTATAGGCCTGTCCCAAGAGGGGAAGGAGGGAGGGAAACCTGGACTGCAGCTGTATTAGCACTCAAACATCTACATTTATGGTAGGTACAAAACTGTACTATGCTCATCGTGCATACAGCTGCAGTCATAACAGATGGGTAGAATCCCAAAGCTAAGAAAGGGGTGGTATGCACTAGGTGGAACTAGGAGGTGCCAAAATGCCCTGCAACACAGCAGTGGCAAAGCCTGCTCTAGATTTGGAGTATAATGGTAGGTTGTAGTGCTTGGAGAAGGTATGCACAGAACTCCAAGTGGCTGCTTCCAAAATATCCTTGGTAGGAACTCCTCTGAGGAAGGCTGCAGAGGTGGCTGTGGCCCTGGTGGAATGAGTTCTAATGCCTGTAGGTACAGTTTTGCCATGAAAGGAATAGCAAAAGCGTATGCAGTGGGATATCCATTTTGAGATTGTCTGTTTGGAAATTGGCTTTCCTTGAGCTCCTACCGCATAGGCCACAAAGAGCTGTTCTGATTTTCTGAAAGGCTTTGTTCTGTCCAAATAATAACGCAGTTGTCTGTGGATGTCCAAGGAATGTAGTAATCTCTCCCCTTTGTTTTGAGGATTAGGATAAAAAGTAGGTAAATGTATGGCCTGATTTAAAGCTACCCTGGATACCACTTTAGGCATAAAGGACGGGTTAGTTCCTAAGGAAACTCTGTCCTGATGGAAAATGATAAAAGGCTGGATAGCCATGAGAGCCTGTAGTTCTGAAACTCTACGAGCTGAGGTGATAGCCAGAAAGAAAGCTGTTTTCCAGGACAAATATTGCAAATCTGATGAGGCAGCTGGCTCAAAGGGAGGCAAGGTCAGTTTTTCCAGATTGAAATTAAGATCCCAAGCAGGTATTGGTTGTTTCCTTGGAGGTCTTAAATTCTTAGCCCCTCTGAGGAACTGTCTTAAGAGAGGGTGAGAGAATAAAGGTGGATCAGTGTTGTATTCTGCAAAAATGGCTGAGGCATGGATTTTGATGGAGGAGAAAGAAAGTCCACTGCTTAGCAGTTCAGCCAAATATTGTAGTATTTGAGGTAAATTCAGTTTTCCAGGATCCTGGCCCTTTTTCTCATTCCAGACACAAAATGTTTCCATTTTGGAGTAAGCTTTTCTAGTTGATGGCCTTCTGGCCTCCAAAATGACATCCTGCACCTCCTTGGAGAGTAGGGCCTGCTGTGATGCTAAGGAATCTTCCATGCGGCTAGATTGAGTGTTTTTAGCTGGCTGTGAAGAGTTTTGAAGCTGTGCTGAGTCAGAAGAAGAGGCATTAGAGGCAGGGTCCATGGTGTGGAATGCGTCAGGCTCCTCAGGAGTGGGTACCAGTGTTGCCTTGGCCAGTCCGGAGCAATGAGGATCATCTTTGGTCTGTCTGCTCTGGTCTTCAATAGAACTTTGGGCAGCAGAGGAAGAGGTGGGAAGGCATAAACTGTCATTGATGTCCAACTGAAAGAGAGAGCGTCCACTCTCCAGGCCTTTGGATGGAAGATCCTTGAGCAGAATTTTGTCAATTGATGATTTTTGTGGGAGGCAAAGAGATCTATGTCTGGCCTTCCCCATTCTTGGATTATTTCTGTAAAAACTTTTGGATGCAATTTCCATTTGTGTGGATCTGTCATATTCCTGCTTAGGTTGTCTGCCAGCGTGTTTTCCTTGCCTGGCAAGTACTGTGCTTGCAGTTCCATTTGTAAGTCCATGGCCATGTTCCAAAGTGACATGGCCTGTCTGCATAGGGGGTAAGAATGTGTTCCTCCCTGCTTGTTTATGTACCACATTACTGTGGTGTTGTCTGTCCTTATCAATAGTTGACCTGGTTGTAGAAGGTCCTTGAAAGCTATAATAGCATTTATTACTGCTAGCATTTCTTTTTGATTGATGTGAAGGTGCTTTTCTTTTTGGGACCATTTGCCCTGAATGCACCGATCTGTCATGTGTGCCCCCCAGGCGTAGTCCGAGGCGTCTGTTATGATGACTTGATTTGCTTGAGGCTTGCTGAATGGAAGACCTGTGTTTGTTTGACATGCTTGAGCCCACCACAGAAATTCCTTTTGCAGACATGGAATTAGTGGTATTACTGTTTCCAAACTGTGGCTGTGTTGAGACCATATGTTTTTCAGGTACCATTGTAGTTTCCTCATATGCAGCTTTGCACATGGGATTAGTAATATGCAAGATGCCATGAATCCCAGAGCCTGCAGGATTTTCCTTGCAGTCAGCCTGGTGCAATTTGCTAGTGTTCTGAAGTATTGAATTAGTTGCCCCTGCTTCTCTGGCGTGAGGTAGGCCATCTGGGTGTTTGTGTCCAAATTGGCACCCAGGAAAATTACCTTCCGAGAGGGTATTAGCCTTGATTTCTTTTTGTTGACTGTGTATCCCAGAGAGTTCAATAACATTATTACATAAGCCAGATGTTTCAGAAGAATGTGCTTGCTGTCCGCTTGGATCAGGCAGTCGTCCAAATAGGGGTATATTTGTATCCCTTGAAGTCTGCAGTAGGCAATTACTGATGCCAGGCATTTCGTGAATACTCTGGGCGCAGTAGATAAGCCAAAGGGCAATGCAGAGAATTGATAATGGGTTGAACCTGCAAGAAATCTGAGGTACCTTCTGCAAGTTTGTCTGATTGGGACATGCAGGTATGCCTCCTTGAGGTCCAATGTTACCAGCCAAGACTCCTTGCCCAGCATGGGAAGAAGTTGCTGTAGAGTGAGCATCTTGAATTTTGGTATGAGTAGAAATGTGTTTAGGATGGATAGGTCCAAAATAGGTCTCCAATCTTTTCCCTTCCTTGGCACCAGAAATAGCCTGGAATAAAAACCTTGACCTTGTTCATGCGTAGGTACCTCTTGAATAGCTTTCATGTTTATGAGATCTGTAATTTGCCTTTGTGCCTCTGCCCTTTGATTGTGTGGCAGGTTTGGCATGCCTCTCATTTTTGGAAGGGTGTGAAAATGGAATTTGTAGCCTCTGTTTATAATGTCCAAAATCCATTTGTCCTTTGTGACAATATGCCAATTTTTTGAAAATAATGCCAGCTTTCCTCCTAAGGGGGCTGCCATTTGAGACCTGGTTGGCATGCAAAGGGGAAAGTCATTGGGTTTGCTTTCTGAAAGATTGTGAGTTGTCCTCACCACCTCTTTGTGTAGGAGCTTGCAAGTGTCTGCCTCTAAACGATCCTTGGGATTGTCCTCTGCCCCTCGGGCGCCTGTATCTGCCTCTTTGGGGTCTGTCTGTGGCAGGAAAGGACCAGTTTTTGGAAGGCCAATTTCTACTAAAACGTGGGTGGTGAACCTGTAGAAATTCTTTCACAGTTTGCATTGATTTAGCATTTTCCTCCATTTTCCTTAATACCTCCTCAGCATTAGCACCAAAAAGTACATCCTTTTGAAGAGGGGCGTCTTGTAATTTAGCTTTGACATGATCAGGCAAGGCTTGTTCCTTGAGCCAGGCATGCCTACGTATGACTGATCCTGTAACAGCAGCTCTACATGAGGCCTCTAGAGCATCAAAACCACATTGTAAGGTATGCTTACTCATTTGTTCTGCACTATGCATCAAATCCTGCAACTCCTTCAAGTCTGGTTGTTCAGGTTGTGACATTTTACTTTTCAATTGTGATAACAAAAACTGTTGGTATTTTAGCATATGAAACTGACAGTTTAAGGCCCTCATGGATAAGGTAGCCGAGGTATATACCTTTTTTCCCCACCTTTCTAAGGATCTGGAATCTCTCGGAAGGCAATGGATTTTTAGCAATGGAGGCCTTAACTCCCTTGGGGCCCTGTGAGATGGTTTCTGGGTCAGCAGCATGGCTTTTGTATAGAAATTGGTGTGAGTCAGGGACCCTGTAGTACCTGTCAGGCTTAACTGGAGCTGGAGGTAGAGAGTCCGGGTTAAGGCAGGCCTCGAGTAAACATCATCTAGGATGTCCAAGACAGGAGGTATAGCCAGAGGCCTGTGCTGAGGAAGCAAGAGAAATTCCCTGAGCCTATTCTTGGAATCTGAATAATCCTGGCCTTCCCAGTGGAAGTGTTCCCTTAAGGTATGCAAAGTTTCCCCAAATGAGTAATCCTCAGGGGGGGATACAGAAGGGATGGACTCCTCCGCATCAGAGTCTTCAAAAGGGGAGTAAGAATGTTCCTGATCATCAGAGTGCTCTGAAATAATGGAGCCCTGATCAGAAGAGGGGGAATCTTCCTCCACTCTAGGCCTTTTGTCCGGAGGGGGCTGAGAACCCCTGATAAGAGTAATTAAATCCTCAGCCATTTTAAAAATCTGTTTCTTAGGCATGGGGCCTGGAGATGGGCCCTGTGTAGCTGGTCTCTTAGAGTGCATGGTTGCTTTAGACTTTGTGAAAGCCTTGATGGAGAAAGAAGAGGAAGGTCTGAAGGACACCCTGAGTGGAGGTGGACCTGTCCACATTCTGAGTTTCAACGCCAAGAGTGGCTTCGGTATCTGTAGTCGGGGTATGGGCCGAGGAGCCTGCGACCTCGGGCACAGGAGACACCATCAAAGAAATGTCGTCGGTAGTCAGGGGCTGCGTAGGCGCCTCGCTGAGAACCGGACCACGTGTAGTCGGCTTTGGCGTAGTGTCGGTAGAGGCCGCGGACCTCGTGTGTCGGTCCTTGTCTTTGCGTTTTTTTTAGACAAAACCGGAGTCGGAGTATCAGACGACATAGTATAGTTAAATGCTTTCCCAAAATAATGCTGGGCGAACTCCGCCCGACGCTTAGTAGTGCGTTTGTTGAATGTAGCACAAAAGCGACAGACCGAGACGTCGTGGTCTGGGCCTAAACAAGGTATACAGAGGGAATGGAAATCCTTATGCGGTATTTGCTTCCCACAAGAAATACAATTATTAACTTTGTCTGACATCGGTCTGAGGCAAGAAAAGTTTCCCCAACGGGGTACTTAGCTTTTAAGAAGACTTCGGTTTCCAAATTTTCGTAATATCAGGAGCTGGCCGACTGGCACTTGCGAACTGCTTCTGCTTCGGGCACCACGCGGCAAGAAAGACTGGAGAAAATGGTGTCGGCTGGTTCAGTTATACCCCTGTCGCACTGACGTCAGGGAAGAAGCGACGACAACCGACGCCGGACCTAGACTTTGGAATTCGGCCGATCGAGAACCCGCCTGACGGCAGGAGAACCCATCTGTTATGACTGCAGCTGTATGCACGATGAACATCATGGGACTATCACGTAATTGGAAGTTGGAGACAGCTGCCAACTGCAGCTTAATCATCGAGCAACTAGCCCATTGCTGGAAAAGAGGAAAGACAACATATCTGAAACAGAAGCTGAAAAGGGATCCATGCCCCTCTGGCGAGCCCAAATAGAAGACCTCTTTCATTTGCTGGTATAAACCTTTTTAGTGGCAGGTTTCTGTGAAGCCAAAATAATATCCCTCACTGGGGAAGACAACTTAGTCTGTCTGACAATCACTGGAAATGGAGGTACCAAGCTGTCAGCCTCAAGGACATCAGGTTGGGAGGGGGAAGTCCCTATGGATGGAAAATGAGATCCTGTACTGGATCCAATATCCAAGGCGGATATTTCAGATGAGAACAGAGGGAGAACAATGTCTGAGGCCAAAAGGGGGTAATGAGGATGAGGTGAGCCTTCAGGCGACGGGCTTTCTGTAGAACTTTTGGAATGAGGGGCATTGGGGGATAGGCATAGAGGAGACCGGCGGCCAATCGTGAATCAGAGCATCCCTTGGTGAATCCCTCCAGTGGGGGGGGATCAAGGCAAAAAAAGTACAGTTTTGTACCTACCATAAATGTAGATGTTCGAGTGCTAATACAGCTGCAGTCATAACAGATGGGTTCTCCTGCCATCAGGCAGGTCCTCGGTTGGCTGAATTCCAAAGTCTAGGTCCGGCGTCAGTTGTCATCGCTTCTTCCCTGACGTCAGTGCGACAGGGGTATAAAAGAACCAGCTGACGCCATTTTCTTCAGTTTTTCTTGCCCCAGATGTCAGGTGCCCCCAGAAGTAAGGCAATACATAAATTAGTGTAATAAAGCAATGCCATATAATCAAAATACAGTAGTGCAAGCAAATACATCATGAATGAATACCCCAATCTGGTTGCATGAGGATATGTCAGCCAATAGGCCTGTCCCAAGAGGGGAAAGAGGGAGAGAAACCTGGACTGCAGCTGTATTAGCACTCAAACATCTACATTTATGGTAGGTACAAAACTGAACATATGTTCATCGTGCATACAGCTGCAGTCATAACAGATGGGTAGAATCCCAAAGCTAAGAAAGGGGTGGTAGGCACTAGGTGGAACTAGGAGGAGCCAGAATGCCCTGCAAGACTGCAGTGGCAAAGCTCGCTCTAGATTTGGAGAATAGTGGAAGATGGTAGTGCTTGGAGAAGGTATGCACAGAACTCCAAGTGGCTGCTTCTAAAATATCTTTGGTAGGAACTCCTCTGAGAAAGGCTGCAGAGGTAGCCGTGGCCCTTGTGGAGTGAGATCTGATGCCTGTAGGTACAGTTTTGCCATGAAAAGAATAGCAAAAGTGTATGCAGTGGGCTATCCATTTTGAGATTGTCTGTTTGGAAAAGCGACAGACCGAGACGTCGTGGTCTGGGTCTAAACAAGGAATACAGAGGGAATGGAAATCCTTATGCGGTATTTGCTTCCCACATGAAATACAATTATTAACTTTGTCTGACATCGGTCTGAGGCAAGAAAAGTTTCCCCAACGGGATACTTAGCTTTCAAGAAGACTTCAGTTTCAAAATTTTCGTAATTTCAGGAGCTGGCTGACCGGCACATGCAAACTGCTTCTGCTTCGGGCACCGCGCGGCAAGAAAGACTGAAGAAAATGGCGTTGGCTGGTTCTTTTATAACCCTGTCGCACTGACGTCAGGGAAGAAGCGACGACAACCGACGCCGGACCTAGACTTTGGAATTCGGCCGACCGAGGACCCGCCTGACGGCAGGAGAACCCATCTGTTATGACTGCAGCTGTATGCACGATGAACATTTTGCTGCATTTGTGGTTGGTTGGGGATGCAAACAGATTGCAGCACGGAGATCCCCATTGATCAAAGATCCAACTTGCCATAGATTGTTTCAGGGACCACTCGTGAGGACTCGGGACAGACCTGCTCAGCTTGTCTGCTAGCACGCTGGAATCGCCAGGGATATGCACTGCAACAAGAAAGCAGTCAGATCCCATCGTCCATTCCCAAACTTTCAAGGCCTCTCTGCACAGTGGCGTGTACCCCGTTGCATGCTGATGTACTAAACCACTGCCATGTTGTCTGTCTGAATCACCATCGTCCCAAGTGGGAAGAGGTCCTGGAAGGCTTGCAACGTTAGTAGGACCGCTCTCATTTCAAGGACATTGATGTGCAGCTTAGTCTCCACGGGGGACCACATGCCTTGGACCATCCTTCCCTGGAAATGCCCCCCCCCCAGCCCTACAGAGAGGCATCCATGGTCAATGTGGCTTGGGGTGGTGGAAGGCAAAAGGATTTCCCCTAGCAGGTGGTCCTGGGTCTGGAGCTACCAGCTCAAGTGTTGCTTGCAGACATGAGAAATTCGAATCGGTGTGGACATGGAGTGAAGATGAACCGACCACTGTACCGCCAGGGTCCACTGGAGCATTCGCATGTGATACCTGGTGAGGGGAACCAATGGAATAGCTGCCACCACCTACCCAAGAACCTGAAGAATGAGATGAGCAGGGACGCTGTCCCAATCCAGGAGAAGAATTTGCTCCCGGATTGTGTCTACTCTGCGTGAGAAAAGAGTGCAGTATCCAACACAATGTCCAGAAGAACTCCTATGAATTCCAGCCTCTGGCACGGAGGAAGGTGAGATTTCGGAAGATTGACAGTAATGCACAGACATTGAAAAATGTTTAGAGTGAAGTCTGTGGCTAGTGAAAGGTAATGTTTTGTGGGAGTCACGAGGAGCCAATTATCCAGGTAAGGAAACACCTGAAACCCCTGCAGCCAGAAATGGGCTGCAACCACTGCCATGCATTTGGTGAACACAGGGAACTGAGATGAGACCGAAGGGCAGGGCTCTGAAATTCTAATGATTGGCCCCCAGCCAGAAGCGCAGAAATCTCCTGGAGCACCTGTCATTTTTAATGTGATAGTATGCATCCTTGAAATCTATCGAGCACAGCTGTTCGTCCTTGCGCAGAAGCAAAAGAATGGACTGAAAAGTAACCATCTGGAACTTCGGACTTCTTGACACATAAATTCAATTTGCTGAGGTCCAGAAGGGGTGCAGGCCCCTTGCTCTCTTTGGCACCAAAAAGAAGCGAGGGTAAGTACCGGATCCTTGTTGTCCTGTTGGGACCTTCTGGATGGTGTTTTTTTGAAGTAGGTCTTGCACCTCTGAGAGCTAACTCCCTTGATGGGGGTGGAACATCTGGGAGTGACTTCTGGATTGGAGGGGGATGACTGAAGGGTATAAAGTATCCCTTGGACGAATGTTTAGCACCCACTGGTCTGAGGTAATGGCGTCCCAGGCCAGATGGTGCAAGGAGATATGATCCCCCGACTACCTTCAGGACAGTCAGGCAGCACTTCAGGAGCTCTGTGCAGGCTTCTCCGAGAAGGGTTCTCAGAAGACCTGATTCTGTGGACCTCCTCTTCCCCTGGGGCGGCGCCTGCCATTGAACCCCCTTCCCTCCCGGAAAAAGAGGATTCTTGCAGAGCATCCTGGAAGGAAGACTGTGTCCTGCGAAAAGTACAGTTGTGTACACTTACCATAAATGTAGATGTTCGAGTGTATTCACTATTGCAGTCATTATATTTGGGGTTATCTGCTTGCAGGTAGCCCTCAGTCGGCCTGATTAACAAAGTCTTGGGTCCTGTATCGGTTGCTGTCTCTTCTTCAGTGATGTCAGGATTATAAAACATGCAGCCGATGTCATTACATCAGTTTTTCTTGCCCCAGATGTCAGGTGCCCCCCTAATGGGAAGCATTTAAATCTATAAATATACAAGGTTATACATAAAACAAAAAAGCAAATACACCAAAAAGCTTTTAAGCATTGAAAAGGAGAGAAGAGGTACAGCCAAACAAAGTCAGGGGGCTGGAGGGAGGGTAACCAGGACTGCAACAGTGAATACACACTCAAACATCTACATCTATGGTAAGTGTACACAACTGTACTATGTTCTTCATGGTCCAATGCTGCAGTCATTACATTTGGGTAGATTTCCAAAGCTAAGGATGGGAGGAGGAATTTAGATAGCATTAGCATGAGCTATAAAACTGCAGTGGCAAAGCCAGCTCTGGATTTAGAGAAAATTGGCAAATGGCAATGCTTGGTGAAAGTATGTACATAACTCCAGATAGCAGCTTCTAGAATGTCCCTAGTAGGTACGCCTCTGAGAAAGGCTGTAGAGGTAGAGGCAGCCCTGGTTGAGTGGGATCTGATCCCCTATGGGATAGGTTTTCCATGGTGCTTATAGCAGAAGTGAATGCAATGGCCTATCCATTTGGAGATAGTTCGCTTTGAAACAGCCTTCCTTCTGTCCCTGCAGCAAATGCCACCAGCAGTTGTTCAGATTTCCTTTGAGGTTTACACCTGTCCAAGTAGAATCCAAGTTGTCTGTGCACATCTAAGGAGTGCAGTATCCTTTTCTCTTTCTTCTGTGGATTAGGAAAGAAGGTAGGCAAATGAATGGACTAATTAAAAGCCACACTGGCTACCACCTTTGGCATGAAAGAGAGATTGGTCCTGAGGGACACCCTGTCCGCATGAAAAATGATAAAAGGCTCCATTGCCATAAGGGCCTGTAATTCAGATACCCTTCTTGCTAAAGTGATGGCTAAAAGGGAAGCTGCTTTCCAAGAAAGGAATTTTAAACCTGCAGTAGCAACTGGCTCGAAAGGAGGAAGGGTAAGTTTCTCCAATACAAAGTTAAGGTCCCAGGCTGGAGTTGGAGCTCTCCTGGGTGGTCTTAATTTTTTTGGCCCCTCTGAGAAACTGCTTGAGCAGTGGAAGTGAGAAGAGGGGAGGTTCTGTGTTATAATGAGCTGAAACGGCTGATGCATGAATTTTTATTGAGGAAAAAGACAGCCCTTGTGAAGCATCTCAGTTAAGTATTGTAAAATCTGAGGTAAATTGGGCACTGCTGTGCTCATCCCTTGAGACTGGTTCCAGACACAGAATCTTTTCCATTTTTCAGCATAAGATTTTCTAGTACTAGGCCTCCTTGCCTCTAAAATGACATCCGTCACTGGTTTACTGAGGGATGGTAAAGGAGAGCTTAGGTAATTAGCTAGGCTGCTAGATTCAGTGTTTGAAGCTGAGGGTGCAGAATCTGGTTCTCCTGCTGAGACAGCAGGGTAGGAGTCTGAGGCAGGTGCCATGGGGCCAACAGTGATGCACTGCGCAGGAGGGGGTAGCAGTGTTGGCGTGGCCAGTCTGGTGCAATCAAAATCATCCTTGGTTTGTCCTGTTTGACTTTTAGTAGTACTTTGGAGAGCAGAGGCAGAGGGGGGAAGGCATAGTCTGATAGGTTTTTCCAGCTGAAGGACAGAGTATCCACTTTCCAGGCTTGTTTGTGGGGAGCCCTTGTGCAAAATTTATCCAATTGGTAGTTCTGGGGAGAGACAAAGAGGTCTATATCTAGGCTCTCCCATTTGCTTGTCAACATGTTGAAAATCCTTGGTTCTAATTTCCACTCGTGTGGGTCCATGAGGTTTCTGCTTAGTCCGTCTGCCAGTGTATTTAATTTTCCTGGCAGGAATTGAGCTTGTAGGTGCACATGGTAGCTCAAGGCTGTGTTCCACAATGCCATGGTTAGTCTGCAGAGAGGATAAGAATGTGTATCCCCCTGCTTGTTTATGTACCACATAACAGTGGTGTTGTCCGTCTTTACCATTAGTTGTCCTGGAAGAATGTGGTCCTTGAAGGCTGTCAGAGCATTCTGTACAGCTAACATTACTTTCTGATTCATATGCAGGTGCATTTGACTTGGGCTCCATTTGCCCTGAATGCACTTCCCTGCTAGGTGAGCCCCCCATGCATAGTCTGAGGAGTCTGTTGTTAGGGTTTGTGCAGCAGGGGATGGTGTGAAAGGTAGTCCCTTGTTTTGGTGGCAGGCCTCTGCCCACCAAAGGAAAGTACAGTTGTGTACCTACCATAAATGTAGATGTTTGAGTGTATTCACTGTTGCAGTCATTGTAACTGGGTTATCCTGCTGCCAAGCTACCCGCAGTCGGCCTGAATTCCAAAGTCTAGGTCCGGCGTCGGTTGCTGTCGCCTCCTCCCCGATGTCAGTGCGCCAGGGGTATAAAAGATGCAGCTGACGCCATTTTCTTGTCCCTAAAATGGTAGGCTAAATTATGCCAATAAGCACGCATGCACAAAAAACAACTTTTCCTTCATCTACAAGCAAATACACCACATAGGTTGTATAGAATAGAGAAGTACAGATAAGTCCCAGCAAAGGAAAAGCGGGATGGTGGGAGGGTAACCTGGACTGCAACAGTGAATACACTCGAACATCTACATTTATGGTAGGTGACAACTGTACTATGTTCATCGTGTTTCACTGTTGCAGTCATTACAATTGGGTTGAATCCCAAAGCTAAGGTTGGGAGGCTGGTGCTAAATAGGACTAGGAGAGGCTATCAGACCCTGCAGAATTGCAGAGGCAAATCCTGCCCTGGATTTAGAGTAGAGAGGTAAATGATAGTGCTTTGTAAAAGTTTGCACTGAACTCCAAGTTGCAGCCTCTAAGATGTCTTTGGTTGGTACTCCTTTGAGGAAGGCTGCTGAAGTGGCTGCTGCTCTGGTTGAATGTGGCCTAATGCCCTCAGGCACTGATCTGCCATGCTGTGAATAGCAGAAACGAATGCAGTGACCTATCCACTTTGAAACAGTCTGCTTTGAGATAGGCTTTCCTTATGATCCTGCAGCATATGCCACTAGAAGTTGTTCCGTCTTTCTGAAAGCTTTGGTTCTGTCCAAGTATAAGTGTAACTGCCTGTGAATGTCCAAAGAATGCAGAATTCTCTCACCCTTATTCTGTGGGTTTAGATAAAAAGTAGGCAAATGAATTGTTTGGTTAAGGGCCACACTGGACACTACCTTAGTCAGAAATGTAGGGTTTGTCCGCAGAGAAACCCTGTCAGGATGGAAAATGATAAAAGGTTCCACAGCCATCAGTGCCTGTAACTCTAAGACTCGTCTAGCAGAGGTTACTGCTAGGAGCAGAGCTGTTTTCCAGGATAGGAATTTAATATCAGCTGCAGAGGCTGGTTCAAACGGAGGCAGTGTGAGTATTTCCAAGACATAGTTGAGGTCCCAAGCAGGTATTGGTGCTCTCCTTGGGGGTCTTATGTTTTTGGCCCCTCTGAGGTACTGCCTTAGTAATGGATGAGAAAAAAATAGGTGGTTCTGTATTGTAATGAGCTGAAATGGCAGAGGCATGCATTTTAATTGATGAAAAAGAAAGGCCTTTATCAAGCATCTCAGTTAAGTATTGCAAAATCTGAGGAATATTTGGAACAATCATGTCAAAGCCTTGTGCCTGGATCCAACCACAAAATCTCTTCCATTTTTCTGCATAAGATTTTCTGGTGCTAGGCCTCCTGGCCTCCAAAATAACATCCATCACTGCTTTAGAGAGAGAAGTGCCTTGACTGGCTACATTATCCGCCATGCTGCCAGGTTTAAGGTCCTGAGTTGGCTGTGCAGAATTTCTGTAGTTGGTAGCTGTGAGGAGGGGCAAATAGGTCTATGTCCGGGCATCCCCAGTTCCTTGTTATCATGGTGAAGACTTGTGGATCCAATTTTCACTCGTGGGGATCCATTAAGTTTTTGCTTAGGTCGTCTGCCAGAGTATTTGTCCTTCCTGGTAGGAACTGTGCTTGCAGATGTACTTGGTAAGTCAATGCTGCGTTCCACAAGTTCATGGCTAGCCTGCAGAGGAGGTAGGAATGTGCGCCTCCCTGCTTGTTTATGTACCACAAAACTGTAGTATTATCTGTCGTTATCAGTAGTTGTCCTGGATGAAGTAGATCCTTGAAGGCTGTCAAGGCGTTCCGAACAGCTAGCGTCTCTTTTTGATTGATATGTAGATGCATTTGACTTGCAGACCATGTGCCCTGAATACATCTTCCTGTCATATGGGCCCCCCAGGCATAATCTGATGCATCTGTTGTCAATGTCTGCCTGGCTGTGGGTAAGGTGAATGGCTGTCCCGTGTTGTGGTGACAGGCTTTTGCCCACCATAGAAACTCCTGTTGCAGGCAGGGAATGAGGGTAATTATTGTTTCCAGGTTGTGGCAATGTTGAGTCCAAACACTTTTTAGATACCATTGAAGTTTCCTCATATGCAGTCTTGCATATGGAATTAGCACAATGCAGGATGCCATGAAGCCCAAAGCCTGCAGAATTTTTCTTGCAGAAAAAGTACAGTTTTGTACCTACCATAAATGTAGATGTTTGAGTGTTCACCCTGCTGCAGTCATCACACTAGGGTTATCCTGTCGTCAGGCGGTCCCGCAGTCGGCCGGAATTCCAAAGTCTTGGTCCGACGTCGGTTGCTGTTGCCTCATCCCTGACGTCAATGCAACCGACGCCATTTTCTTCAGGTTTTTCTTGCCCCAGATGTCAGGTGCCCCCAAAAGGGTGATCAGAATAAGTACCAAATGGTGTGAACACTGCACAAACACAAAATCCCTTCAGCTATAAGCAAATACATCAGTAAGGCATAGCAGAGATTTAGCCAGTTGATCAGAGGGGATGGAGGGAGGGTAACCTGGACTGCAGCAGGGTGAACACTTGAACATCTACATTTATGGTAGGTACAAAACTGTACTATGTTCATCGTGTTACCCTGCTGCAGTCATCACACTTGGGTTGAATCCCAAAGCTAAGGTAGGGGGAGGTATCATAGAGGGTTAGTGGAGGCAATAAGGCCCTGCAGAACTGCAGTGGCGAAGCCCGCCCTGGACTTAAAGTAAAGAGGTAAGTGATAGTGTTTGGTGAAAGTGTGTACAAAACTCCAAGTTGCAGCTTCTAAAATTTCCTTGGTAGGAACCCCCCTGAGAAAGGCTGTAGAGGTAGCTGTTGCCCTGGTAGAGTGGGATCTAATGGTAGCAGGAACTGGTTTCCCATGATGGGTATAACAGAACCGTATGCAATGACCTATCCATTTAGAAATGGTTTGCTTGGATATAGCCCTCCCTTGAGAAGATGTAGCGTAGGATACAAAGAGCTGGTCAGTTTTTCTGAAAGCCTTAGTTTTATCCAAGTAGTAACGAAGCTGCCTGTGAATATCCAAGGAATGCAGGAGTCTCTCACCTTTGTTCTGTGGATTGGGGAAGAAGGTGGGTAGGTGGATGGTTTGATTTAAAGCTACACTGGAAACCACCTTAGGCATAAAGGAAGGATTAGTTCGTAGAGAAACACTGTCTTGATGAAAAATGAGGAAAGGTTCCACTGCCATTAGTGCCTGTAGTTCTGAGACTCTCCTAGCTGAAGTTATTGCCAGGAGCAGGGCAGTCTTCTAAGATAGGAACTGAAGGTCTGCAGAGAAAGCTGGTTCAAAGGGAGGTAGCGTTAGTTTTTCCAGAACAAAGTGGAGGTCCCATGTTGGTGTAGGAGCTCTCCTAGGTGGTCTATTGTTTTTTGCCCCTCTGAGGAACTGCCTTAAAGAGGATTTGAAAATAAAGGTGGATTCGTGTCGTAGTGAGCTGAAATAGCTGAAGCATGGATTTTAATTGAGAAAAAGGAAAGACCTTTGTGCAACATCTCAGCTAAATACTACAGAATGTGAGGCATGTGAGGCTGCGTTGCGTCTTGGCCTTTAGCTTGGTTCCAGGCACAAAACCTTTTCCATTTGTCCAAGTAAGCCTTCCTGGTGCTTGGCCTCCTGGCTTCCAGAATAACATCCAGAACTGCTTGTGAAAGGGGAGCTGGTTGGATGTTTAGTAGACTTGCCATGCAGCCAGATTTAAAGTTTTGAGCTGGCTGTGAAGAATCTGTTTGTTTTGTTGCGTGAGCAAATGGGGTATTTGAGGCAATATCCATGGTGGGCCGTGAGCCATATTCTTCAATAGCGGGTACCAGTGCTGGCGTGGCCAGTCTGGGGCTATGAGAATCAGTCGTGGTTTCTCCTTTTTGACCTTCAAAAGAACCTTTGTGAGGAGAGGTAACGGAGGAAAGGCATATGCGGTCAGGTTTTTCCAACTGAAGGAGAGAGCGTCCATTTTCCAAGCTTGATGGTGGAATGTCCTTGTACAAAATTTTGTCAGTTGGTAGTTTTGAGGACTGGCAAACAGGTCTATGTTTGGAAGGCCCCATTTCTGAGTTATCATTGTAAATATTTGTGGGTCTAGTTTCCACTCGTGGGGATCTTTGATGTTTCTACTTAGGTCGTCTGCCAATGTGTTCTTCTGTCCTGGCAGGAATTGAGCTTGTAACTGGACTTGGTAGGCCAGAGCTGTGTTCCATAAGATCATTGCTTGCCTGCAAAGAAGGTAGGAATGTGTGCCCCCTTGTTTGTTTATGTACCACATTACTGTGGTGTTGTCCGTCTTTATTGCAAGTTGTCCTGGATGTAGCAGATCCTTGAAGGCTGTCAGAGCTTTCTGTACAGCTAGCATCTCTTTGATTTATGTGCAGATTTCTTTGATCTGCAGTCCATAGGCCTTGAATGCATTGTCCTGCCATGTGTGCCCCCCAGGCGTAGTCTGAAGCATCTGTTGTGATAGTTTGCCTGGTTGGGGGCAAGGTGAAAGGCTGACCCTTGTTGAGGTGACATGCCTGTGACCACCATAGAAATTCCTGTTGAAGGCAGGGAATGAGAGATATCATTGTGTCCAAGCTGTGGCTGTGTTGGGACGATACGCTTTTTAGGTACCACTGTAATTTCCTCATATGCAGTTTTGCAAATGGTATTATTAGTATGCAAGATGCCATGAAGCCCAAAGCCTGCAGAATTTTTCTTGCAGTTAATTGGGTCTTTGTTGCCATTGTCTTGAAATATTGAGTCAGTTGTAGTTGCTTGTCTGGTGTAAGATAAGCCTTCTGGGCCGTTGTATCCAAGCTGGCACCCAGGAATGTCATTTTTTGTGAGGGTACTAGTTTTGACTTCTTTTCGTTTACTGTGTACCCCAAACAATTTAGTAGATGCTTCACAAAGGCCAGATGATGTAAGAGAATGTCTCTGCTTTCTGCGTGGATGAGGCAGTCATCCAGGTATGGATATATTTGAATTCCTCTTTGTCTGCAGTATGCAATTACTGGTGCCAGGCATTTTGTGAAAACTCTGGGCGCAGTAGATAAGCCAAAGGGCAGTGCAGAGAATTGGTAATGAGTTGAACCTGCAATGAAACGGAGGTATCTTCTGCAACTTTGTCTGATAGGGACATGCAGGTATGCCTCCTTGAGGTCCAACGTTACTAGCCATGCTTCCTTGCCCAACATGGGAAGTAGCTGCTGTAGTGTTAGCATCTTGAATTTGGGAACTTGTAAGTGTTTAGAATTGAAAGGTCCAGAACTGGTCTCCAAGCATTGTCCTTTTTGGGTACTAGAAAGAGCCTTGAGTAAAATCCTTGGCCTTGCTCTCGAGTAGGTACCAGCTGAGTGGCTCTCATGTCCACGAGAGCTGTAATTTGCTTTTGTGCCTCTGCCGATTGATTTTTTGGCAGGTTTGGCATTCCTCTTTTCATTGGCAAGGTGTGAAAATGGAATCTGTATCCTCGTAAAATTATGTCTAGGACCCATTTGTCCTTTGTGACCATGTGCCAGTTGTCTGCAAAAAGTGCAAGGTTTTCCCCCCAAGGGGGCTGTCAAGAGGGTATTGCTTGGCCAGATGAGGTGCAAGTCATTGAGTTTGCCTTCTGGTGGGTTCAGACCTGTCTTCTCCTCCCTTCTGTGTTGTAGTGCCCCATTGGCGAGGTTTATACTGGGCTTGCGGTTGTCCTCGGCCCCTTGGGTGCCTGTATTTACCCCTCTGAGGTCTGTCAGTGGCTGGAAAGGACCAATTTTTTGTTGGCCAGTTTCTGCTGAAACGAGGGGGTTGTACTTGTAGGAAATCTTTGACTGTCTGCATTGATTTTGCCTTATCTTTCATTTTCTTTAAAACTTCTTCTGCTTTAACTCCAAAAAGAACATCCTGCTGTAAGGGAACATCTAGTAGTTTTGCTTTAACATGATCAGGCAGAGTTTGTTCCTTTAACCAAGCATGCCTACGTGTAACCGATCCAGTGACAGCTGCTCTGCAGGAGGCCTCCAAAGAATCAAGCCCACATTGTAAGGTATGTTTTCCCACCTGCTCAGTGGCGTGCAACAAATCCTGTACTTCTTTCAATTCAGATTGTTGGGGGAGGGAGGTTATCCTTTGCTTTAACTGAGAGATTAGAAATTGCTGATACTTAAGCATATGAAATTGACAATTTAGTGCCCTCATAGCTAATATGGCTGAGGTGTAAACCTTTTCCCCCCACCTGTCTAGTGCTCTGGAATCCCTCTCAGAAGGTACTGGGTTTTTAACCATAGAAGCCTTAGCCCCCTTGGGACCCTGGGAGATAGTCTCTGGGTCAGCTACTGGGCTTTTGTAAAGAAATTTGTGGGAATCAGGTACTCTGTAGTATCTGTCAGGCTTAGCCGGACCAGGAGGAAGAGAGTCTGGGTTGAAACTGGATTCCAAATAGACATCATCCACAATGTCCAAAACAGGTGGGATGGCTAGAGGTCTGTGTTGGGGGAGTAAAAGAAACTCTCTGAGCCTTTTCTTGGAATCAGAGTAGTCCTGACCTTCCCAGTGAAAATGTTCCCTCATAGTGTGTAAAGTTTCCCCAAAAGAGAAGTCCTCAGGAGGAGAAGCTGAGGGAATAGAGTCCTCAGCATCAGAATCTTCATAAGGAGAGAAGGAATAGTCTTGGTCCTCAGAGGAATCCGAAGAAATGGACAGTTGCTCAGAGGAAGCAGAATCTCCCTCTTGTCTAGGCCTTTTGTCAGGAGGGGGCTGTGAACCCTTGATAAGAGAAATCAAATATTCAGCCATTTTGAGCATCTGTTTCTTAGGCATAGGGTCTTGAACAGGAGACTGAAGTGCAGTCTTTTTATATTTAGAAGGAGCCTTCGACTTAGAAAACGTTTTAATGGTGAGAGTCGTCGGTCTGAAAACGCCTTCAGAAACCGATGGCGTTTCTGCAGCACCGACGTCTTTAGAAGCTAAGTCGTCGAAAGGGCCTGAAGTAAAAGGCTGCGTCGGCCTAGTACATTCCGTCAAAATATCCATAGTGGTATCGGGTTCCAGATCTGCGGTAGTCAGGGGGTGCGTCGGAGCCTCACTGAGAACCGGAGACCGGATCACCCGAGGCCTTGGAATCTGGCTTAGGCCTGGGTTGTCGGTCCTTATCCCTGCGCTTTTTGTGCACGCCGGTAGTCGGTAGCTCCGACGGCATGTTGTAGTTAAATTTTCTACCAAAATAGTGTTGTGCGAAATCAAACCGTCTTTTAATAGTACGCTTATTAAACCTAGCACAAAACCGACAAGAAGTGACGTCGTGATCAGGGCCTAGGCAAGGTATGCAGTAAGAATGAAAATCCTTATGAGGTATTTGCTTCCCACAAGAAATGCAATTGTTAACTTTTTCTGACATCGGTCTGAGGCAAGAAAAGTTTCCCCAATGGGGTACTTAGCTTTATAGAAGACTTCAGTCTGAAATTCGAATTCGACAATCTCAGGAGTCGGCCGACTGGCACTTGCGAACTGCTTCTGCTTCGGGCACCGTGCGGCAAGAAAGACTGAAGAAAATGGCGTCGGTTGCAATATATATACCCCTGGCGCACTGACGTCAGGGATGAGGCGACAGCAACCGACGTCGGACCAAGACTTTGGAATTCCGGCCGACTGCGGGACCGCCTGACGACAGGATAACCCTAGTGTGATGACTGCAGCAGGGTAACACGATGAACATCTGGGTCTTTGTTGCCAACATTCTGAAATAAGTAGTCAGTTGTCTGTGTTTGTCTGGCATGAGATAAGCCATCTGGGCAGTTGTATTTAAGCTTGCACCCAGGAATATGATCTCTTGAGAGGGTACGAGTTTTGATTTCTTTTCGTTTACTGTGTACCCTAGACCTGTTAGTAATCTTTTTACAAACGCCAGATGCTGTAGTAAAATGTCCTTGTTCTCTGCTTGAATAAGGCAGTCGTCCAAGTAAGGATATATTTGTATTCCTCTTTGTCTGCAAAAAGCAATCACTGGTGCCAGGCATTTTGTGAAGACCCTGGGTGGAGTAGATAAGCCAAAGGGCAGTGCAGAGAATTGGTAATGCATTGAGCCAGCTATAAATCTGAGGTATCTTCTGCATGACTGTCTGATTGGGACATGCAGGTATGCCACTTTTAGGTCTAAAGTCACAAGCCAAGCCCTCTTACCCAGCATGGGCAGAAGCTGCTGCAGAGTTAACACTCTGAATTTTGGAATATCCAGGAATGTGTTTAGGATAGACAGGTCCAGTATTGGTCTCCAGGCTTTGTCCTTTCTGGGCACCAAGAATAGCCTTGAGTAGAATCCTAGTCCCTGCTCTTGCTGTGGTACCAACAATAGCCTTGAGTAGAATCCTAGTCCCTGCTCTTGCTGTGGTACCAACTGAATAGCTCTCATGTCCATGAGGGATGAAACTTGTTTTTGTGCCTCTGCCCATTCATTGCGTGGCAGATCTGGCATACTGTTTGGCCTTGGCAGGGTGTGAAAGTGGAACCTGTAACCTTGTGATACGATATATAGGACCCATTTGTCCTGGGTGATCATGTGCCAATTTTGTGAAAAAAGTGCTAGTTTTCCCCCCAAAGGGGCTGCCAGAAGATTGGTGCTGGCAGGGGAAAGTCATTGAGACTGTTTCCTGTATGGCTGTGATTTTTCCTCTCCGCTTTTGGAAGTAGAAGCACCCCATTGTTTAGGCCTGTATGAGCCTTGGGGCTGTGATCTGCCTCTGGGGCGTCTGTATCTGCCTCTTTGTGGCATGTCTGACACTGGAAAGGACCAATTCTTTGTAGGCCAGTTCCTGCTAAATCTGGGAGGCTGTACCTGCAAGAAATCCTTGACTGTTTGCATATTTAGCTTTGTCCTCCATTTTCTTCAACACCTAACAAAGTATCATGCTGTAATGGAGCATCTAATAGTTTTGCTTTGACATGATCAGGCAGATTCTGTTCTTTTAACCAAGCATGCCTCCTAACGACAGAACCCGTAACAGCGGCCCTGCAGGAGGCCTCTAGAGAATCAAAACCACATTGCAAAGTATTCTTTCCTACTTGTTCAGCTGCATGCAATAAATCCTACATTTCTTTGTTTTCTGCACATTCTGAATTTGTTAACATTTTTTGTTTAAGCAGTGACATAAGATATTGCTGATATTTAAGCATATGAAATTGGAAATTTAAAGCTCTTACAGCTAAGGTAGCAGAAGTATAAATCTTTTTCCCCCATTTGTCCAGGGCCCTAAAATCCCTATCAGAGGGGATAAGTTTTTTTGCAGTGGAAGCCTTGACCCCTTTGGGACCCTGAGAGATGGTTTCTGGGTCAGCACCAGGGTTTTTATAAAGAAATTTATGTGAATCAGGAACCCTGTAGTATCTGTCTGGCTTAACAGGGGCTGGTGGTAAAGAGTCTGGAGATAGACTGGACTCTGTAAATACATCATCTACAATGTCTAAAACAGGTGGAATAGCAACGGACCTGTACTGAGGTAATAAAAGGAAGTCTCTGAGCCTTTTCTTGGATTCTGAGTAATCTTGGCTCTCCGAGTGGAAATGCTCCCTCATAGTATGCAGTGTCTCCCCAAAAGAATAATCCTCAGGAGGAGAGGCTGAAGGGATAGATTCTTCATTCTTCAGCATCAGAATCCTCAAAGGGAGGATTAGAATATTCCTGTTCAGAAGAGAAATCAGAGGAAATGGAAACCTAGTCTGAAGATTCGTATTGTATCTCTTGCCTAGGCCTCTTATCAGGAGGGGGATGGGAACCCCTGATCAAAGTAATTAGGTCTTCGGCCATTTTAAGCATCTGTTTTTTAGGCATGGTGACCTGTCCAGGAGAATGCTGTACTTGTTTCTTTGTCTTTAGAGATGCTTTAGTCTTTGCCTTTGAAACTGAAGTAGGTTTCACATATAACTGTGTAGGCCTGAAAACACCCTCAGAAGCTGATGCCTGCTCAGCGGCTCTGGACCCACCTGAAGGAATAGTTTCCGAGTGTCCAATACCTTGAGTTTCCAGCGGCCTAGTCGGCTCCACGTGGGAGTTGGAAGCGGCCTGTGGCTCTGAGGTAGCGGGCGTCAGGGGCTGTGAAAGCGCCTCACTGAGAACCGGCTAACCAGCGACAGGCCTAGCGGAAGCCTCGTCATCGGTTTTGGACCTCGGATGCCTCTCCTTTTCTTTTTCTTTGCGCTTTTTATAAACTCTGGTAGTCGGCTGTTCCGATGGTATTATATAATTGAATCTTCTGCCAAAGTAATGAAATGCAAAATCGTACAGACGCTTAATAGTGCATTGGTTAAATCTAGCACAAAACAGGCAACTAGCAACGTTGTGATCAGGGCCTAGGCAAGGAATAGAGTAAGAATGAAAATCCTTATGAGGTATTTGCTTCCCACAAGAAATACAAATATTAACTTTTTCTGACATTGGTCTGGAGCAAGAAAAAAGTTTCCCCAATGGGGTACTTAGCTTTAAAGAAGACTTCGGATCTGAAATACGAATTTGAAAATCTCAGGAGTCGGCCGTCCGGCACTTGCAAACTGCTTTTGCTTCGGGCACTGCGCGGCAAGAAAGATTGAAGAAAATGGCATCAGCTGCATCTTTTATACCCCTGGCGCACTGACGTCAGAGAGGAGGCGACAGCAACCGATGCCGGACCTAGACTTTGGAATTCAGGTCGACTGCGGGTAGCCTGCCAGCAGGATAACCCAACTGTAATTACTGCAACAGTGAAACACGATGAACATCTCTAGGCGTAGGCAAGGTATGATAGGAATCACTGTTTCTAGGTCTTGAGAATGTGGACACCATAGGCTTTTTAAGATACCACTGTAGTTTCCTCATATGCAGTCTTGCATATGGAATTAGAAGAATGCAGGAGGCCATGAACCCCAAGGCTTGCAGTATTTGTCTTGCAGATATAGCAGGGTTTTTGTGACCAGTTGTTTGAAGTAAGTTGTCAAATAAATTTGTTTCTCTGGCATGAGGTAAGCCATCTGGGAAGTTGTACTCAAGCTTGCTCCCAGGAATATAATTTGTTGACAGAATACCAGGTGTGATTTCTTTTCGTTTATGGTGTACCCCAGACAAGTTAGAACCCTTTGTACAAAGGCCAGATGATTCAAAAGTATGTCCTGGCTTTCTGCCTGAATTAGACAATCGTCCAGGTATGGGTATATTTGAATATTTCTTTGCCTGCAAAATGCAATAACTGGAGCTAGGCACTTTGTGAATACCCTGGGCGCAGTAGATAATCCAAAGGGCAGTGCAGAGAACTGATAGTGTGTGTAGCCTGCTTTGAAGCGTAGGTATCTTCTGCAAGATTCCCTGATTGGGATGTGCAGGTATGCTTCTTTTAAATCTAGTGTTGCCAACCAGGCATCTTTGCCTAGCATAGGAAGTAATTGGTAAAGTCTCAGCATCTTGAATTTTGGAATCTCCAAAAAGGTGTTTAGAGTAGACAGGTCAAGGATAGGACGCCATGAATTGTCTTTTCTGGGTACCAGAAAACGTCTTGAGTAGAAACCTTGTCCCTTTTCCTCTTCTGGTACCAGTTGAATAGCCCCCATGCTTAAGAGAGAAAGTACTTGTTTTTGGGCCTCTGCCCACTGATTTGGGAGTAGGCCCGGCCACCCGCTTGGTGTTGGGAACGTGTGGAGGCGAAATCTGTATCCCTGGTACACTATTTAAAACCCATTTGTCCTGGATTATGAGTTCCCAAATCTTTGCATGTAGAGCAATCTTCCCCCCAAGGGGCAGTCAGTTGATAAGTGCTTGGAAAGTTTAAAAGGAAGTCATTGAGACAGTTTACCATAGGAGAGAGTCTTATTATTCCCAGATTTGGAAGTGGAGGCCCCCCACTGCTTAGTTCTGTGTGTCCCCTGGGACTGAAACCTGGGGTTTTTGCTGTCTGGGTTTGGCTTGAGAAGACCTGGAAGGGGCTAGAAAGGACCAATTCTTAGAGGGCCAGTGCATACTAAATCTAGGAGACTGAACTTGTAAAAAATCTTTAACAGTTTGCATAGATTTAGCTTTATCTTCCATCTTTTTAAGAACTTCCTCAGCCTTGTTGCCAAAAAGGCGGTCCTGATTTAAAGGAGCATCCAACAATTTAGCTTTAACATGGTCAGGCAAAGATTGCTCCTTAAGCCAAGCATAGCCTCCGAGTACAGACCCAGTAACAGCAGCCCTGCAAGAGGCCTCTAATGAATCAAAACCACATTGCAAAGTATGTTTTCCAACTTGTTCAGCAGAATGCATTAAATCCTGTCATTCTTTATTTTCCACATGGTCAGGAATCAACATCATTTTCTGTTTAAGCAGTCCAATAACATGTTGCTGATACTTTAACATATGAAACTGGCAATTTAAAGCCCTAATGGCCAAGGTTGTGGACGGGTGAACCTTCTTACGCCATCTATCCAGCGCCCTGGAGTCTCTATCAGAAGGGGGAGGATTTTTAGCAGTAGAAGCCTTAATGTCCTTGGGCCCCTGTGAAATATTCTCTGGATCTGCAATAGGATTTTTAAAAAGGAACTTGTGGGACTCAGGGACACTGTAGTATCTGTCAGGTTTTCTGGGAGCAGGAGACAGGGAATCAGGGGCCAAACTAGATTCCGAAAAAGCATCATCAACAATGACTAGTACAGGAGGAATAGCTAAAGGCCTATGCTGAGGTAGGAGAAGGAAACCCCTAAGCCTCTTTTTTGAATCAGAAAAATCCTGGCTTTCCCAGTGGAAATGCTCCCTTAGGGTATGTAAGGTTTCCCCAAAAGAAAAATCCTCAGGAGGGGAAGCAGAGGGAATGGAGTCCTCTGCATCAGAATCTTCATAAGTAGATAAGGGCAAATCCAGATCAGAAGAATCAGAAACAGAATCCTGATCAGAGGATTCATAATCAACTTCAGTCCTAGGCCTCTTAGAAGGGGGGGGGGGTTGGCTACTCCTGGTTGAGTTATTAGATCTTCAGCCATTCTTATCATTTGCTTTTTATGCATAAAGGCCTGAGCATGTGGCCTGGGCGTCGGTTTTTTAGGCATGGATCGAGATTTACGCCTAAGTAAACAAGGAGAAGTCAGTTTAATATGCAAGTCTGTAGGCCTGAATACACCCTCAGAAGCCGGGGCCTGCACAGCGGCTCCAGACCCATCCAAGGTAGAGATATCTGCGGGTGCTATAGCTGAAGCATCTCGCAGCATACCGGACTCCGAATGGGTCTCAGTAGAGGCCTGCAAATCAGAAGTAGCGGGTATCAGGGGCTGTGAAAGCGCCTCACTGAGTACTGGCGACTGGCTTAGGAGAAGCGTTGTCGGCAGTTTTGGACCTCGGCGGCCTGTCTCTGTCTTTTTCTTCGCGTTTTCTTCAGAATCCCGGTAGTCGGATGGCTAACAGATGACATTTCTGGATAATTAAACCAAGAACCGAAATAATTAAAGGTGAAAATATACTGACAACGGATAGTGCGCTGATTAAACAAAGCACAAAACCGACAGCAAGGTGCGTCGTGGTCAGGGCCTAGGCAAGGTACAGTACGAATGAAAATCTTTCTGAGGTATTTGCTTTCCACATGTAATGCAATTATTAACTTTTACTGACATCGGTAAGGAGCAAGAAAAAGTTTCCCCAATGGGCTACTTAGCTTTAGTTGAAGACTTCGGTTCTGTAACTCAAAAACAAAACTTTCATGAGTCGGCCGACCGGCACTTGCGAACTGCTTCTGCTTCGGGCATCGCATGGCAAGAAAAACTGATGTAATGGTGTCGGCTACATGTTTTATACCCCTGACAACCTGACGTCATGGAAAAAGGGACAGCAACAGACGCAGGACCCATAACTTTGTTAATCAGGCCGACTGAGGGCTACCTGCAAGCAGATAACCCAAATGTGATGACTGCAACAGTGAAACATGAAGAACATCTTGAATGTTGCCCTTAGCCAAAAGGCCCTGAAGCAGTTCTGCATCTGCATAAAATTTATGATCACAAGGCAACTTGTAAAATCTGTCAGGCTTCTTAGGTGCTGAAGGTTGAGAATCAGGGGCAATAGAAGCTGCTGAAAAGGTATCCACAAAAGGGCAGCCAGTACTGAAAGCATAGCAGAGGGCTCAGGAGATTTCATCTGGAGGAGTTTGTAATACCTCTTTTGGACTTCACAAATTTGAGAACATCCCATTTGAAATATTCCATCATACGAGAAATAGTATCCCCAAAGAAGAGTTATTTTAAGGGAGAGTCTGGACTGACAGAATCTTGCTCCTCAGACCCATAATGCAAGGGAGAAGCACTTTTCAAAGAATATGCCAAGGACTCATCTCCAGAATTCAATTCCATCAGAGAACTACTCCCTCTGGGCCTTTTAAGAAGAGTAGAGCACCAGGGAAGAGCAGATACAGAAACTCCTCAAGAGGGCTTTAAGGCTTTTAAGGCATTAAAAAAACCCTGGGTAAAATCCAGCCATTCATGTTGGGGATCTTTAACAGCAGGGGAAATGTGCTTTTTTTTGCTTTTTCTTCTGAGGAACGTCTGTGTGAAAAAAGTACAGTTTTGTACCTACCATAAATGTAGATGTCCGATAGGAATGCATCTGCAGTCCTTACAAATGGGTTGTCCTGTCGTCAGACAGCCCTTCGGTCGGCCGGATTCCAAAGTCTGGGTCTGGCCTCGGCTGGTGTCGCACTTCACCCGACGTCATAGCTGCAGTTATTCTTGTATAAAGGCATCAGCCGATGCCATTTTCCTCAGTGTTTCTTGCCCCAGATGCCAGGTGCCCTCTTGGAAGGCTAAATTTGGATAAATGCCAATGATTCCAAATAGTAGAGAGCAAACACAAAAATAAGCATGTATGTACATATATACAAACAAATACACCATAATAGATTCCCCCAGCTAGCTATAAGATGGGCAAATACCCTAGGAGCACCACAGAGGGAAGGCGGTGGGTAATCCTGACTGCAGATGCATTCCTATCGGACATCTACATTTATGGTAGGTACAAAACTGTACTATGTCCTTCAAGGATGCATCTGCAGTCCTTACAAATGGGTAGAATACCATAGCTAAACTGGGGGAGGTGGACAAAAACAAATTATGGTGTAGTTAGGATCCCTTGCAAAACAGCAGTGGCAAAGCCAGCTCGGGATCTAGAGTATAAAGGTAAATTATAATGCTTGGCAAATGTATGCACGGAGCTCCAAGTAGCAGCTTCTAAAATGTCCTTGGTAGCCACTCCTCGTAAGAAGGCTGTGGTAGTGGCTGTTGCCCTTGTAGAGTGAGGCCTGATGTTCTCTGGAGTTTTCTTTCCATGGTAGGAGTAACAAAATCTAATGCAATTTCCTATCCACTTGGAGATTGTCTGTTTTGAAATTGCTTTTCCTCCCCTTCCTGTTGCATATGCTACCAGTAGCTGGTCAGTTTTTCTATTGCCCTTGGTCCTGTCCAGGTAATAGCGTAATTGTCTATGTACATCCAAGGTATGTAGCAGTCTTTCTCCCCTGTTCTGTGGGTTAGGGAAGAATGTAGGTAGGTGGATAGCCTGATTTAAAGAAACTCTGGAAACCACCTTAGGCATAAAGGAAGGATTTGTTCTCATGGACACTCTATCTTGATGGAAGATCAGGAAGGGTTGCACTGCCATTAATGCCTGAAGTTCAGATACCCTTCTTGCTGAAGTGATTGCCAGCAGGAAAGCAGTCTTCCATGATAAGTATTGCAATTCTGCTGTTGCTGCTGGTTCGAAAGGAGGAAGTGTCAATTTTTCTAGCACAAAGTTCAAGTCCCATGCTGGTAATGGTGGCTTCCTAGGAGGCTTTACATTTTTAATTCCTCTCAGAAACTGTCTGAGCAGAGGATGTGAGAAGACAGGAGGATCCAAGTCGTATTCTGCTGAAATAGCTGATGCATGTATCTTGATGGAGGAATAGGACAGGCCTGAGTGGAAGAGCTCTGCCAAGTATTCCAGAATGTTGGCTATGTTTACCAGTGACACATCTTCTCCTTTTTCAGTACACCAAATGAGATATCTTTTCCATTTTGCCGAATAATTTTTTCTTGTTGAGGGTCTGCGAGCCTCAAGGATAATGTCTTTAACCCTTTGGGATAAATTTGGGTTAATTGGTCTTATGCAATGTTCCAGGCAGTCAGCTGCAGAGTTTTCAGGTTTGGATGCAGATGGCTGTAGTTGTTCTGTGTTAACAGCAAGGGAACCAGGGGTAGTGGCCATATTTGTTCCCGAGCCATGCTCCTCAGTAATGGGTACCAATGTTGCCTTGGCCAGTCTGGAGCTATCAGAATGATCCTTGGATGGTCCTCTTTGATCTTCAATAGCACTTTGTGCATCAAAGGAAGTGGTGGGAATGCATATGCTATCAGGTTTTTCCAACTGAAGGATAGGGAGTCCACCTTCCAAGCAAGTGGGTGGTACGTCCTTGTGCAGAATTTCTTTAGTTGGTGATTGTGTGGGGATGCAAATAAGTCTATTTCCGGGAGTCCCCATTTTCTTGTAATGGTTTTGAAGATGTCCGGATGCAGCATCCATTCGTGGGCATCCGTGGTAGTCCTGCTTAAAATGTCTGCTAGGATGTTTTCTTTTCCTGGTACAAAAATTGCTTTTAACTGTATGTTGTAGCTCAGGGCCACATTCCAGAGATCCAGTGCCATTCGGCAAAGAGGGTAAGAGTATGTGCCTCCCTGTTTGTTGATGTACCACATAACTGTGGTGTTGTCTGTCCTTATCATCAACAGACCTTGCTGAAGGAATGGTCTGAATGCCTGAATTGCCAGTTTTACTGCCAGCATTTCCTTTAGATTTATGTGTAGGTGCAGCTGGTTTTGAGACCATAAGCCTTGTATGCACTTGTCCAGCATGTGTGCCCCCCAACCGAGGTCTGAGGCGTCTGTCGTGATGGTTTGGCTTGGTTGAGCACTGTGAAAAGGCAATCCTGTGTTTGATTGACAAGCCTGAGCCCACCATAGGAATTCTTGCTTCAGGCATGGAATAATGGGAATCTGGGTTTCAAGCTGTGCTTGTGTTGAGACCATAAATTCCTTAGGTACCACTGTAGTTTTCTCATATGCAGTCTGGCATGAGGAACCAATATTATGCAGGATGCCATGAAGCCCAAGGCTTGCAGACCTTTTCTTGCTGTCAGATGGTTCTGTTTTGTTAAGGCCAAGAAGTAGAGAGGTAGCTGCTCCTGTTTTTCTACTGTTAGGAATGCCATTTGCCTTGATGTGTCCAACTCTGCACCCAAAAAGGTTATTCTCTGGGATGGTATCAGTCTTGACTTTTTTAAATTGACTGTGTATCCCAGGGCTTGTAGCAGATAAATGACCCTTTGTAAATCTTCTGCTAGCTTGCTTTCGTTGTCTGCTTGTATCAGGCAGTTGTCCAGGTATGGGTAGATTTGTATTCCCTGAAGTCTGCAATGAGCAATTACTGATGCCAGGCATTTCGTGAACACTCTGGGCACAGTAGATAAGCCAAAGGGCAATGCTGAGAATTGATAATGCTCTGATCCTGCAAGAAATCTGAGGTATCTTCTGCAGTTTGGTCGTATGGGGACGTGCAGGTATGCCTCCTTGAGATCTAGAGTCACCAGCCAAGACTCCTTGCCCAGCATGGGAAGAAGCTGCTGTAGGGTCAGCATTTTGAATTTTGGAACAATGAGGAATGTGTTTAAAGCGGACAAGTCGAGAATAGGTCTCCATTTGCCTTCTTTTCTTGGTACCAGGAAGAGTCTGGAGTAAAATCCCTTCCCTTGCTCCATAGATGGTACTTTTTCTACAGCTCACATCTTTAATAATTGGGATATTTGTTTTAGTGCTTCTGTGTTTTGACTTGGAGGTAGGTTTGGAATTCCTCTCTTCCCTGGTAGAGTATGGAAGTGAAACCTGTAACCTTGGTCTATTATCTGTAAAATCCACTTGTCTCTTGTGATGTAATGCCAGTTTGTCGTAAATAAGGCTAGCTTCCCACCTAAGGGTGCTTGCAGTTGTTCCCTGGTAGGCGGTGCCAGAGCCAAGTCACTATGATTGACCAGTAGTTGTGGTGGTGGCTGTGTCTGTGGCTGTGCCTCGCTGGTTGTTGCCCTGCCACTGACGTCCTCTGTAAGCACCCCTGGATTGGCTTCTGCCTCTTGAGCGCCTATTCCTGCCTCTCTGAGTTCTGGAGGAGTCTGGAAAGGACCAATTCTTGGAGGGCCAATTCCTGCTAAACCTCGGAGGTTGGACCTGTAAGAAATCTTTTACTGTTTGGACAGATTTTGCCTTCTCTTCCATCTTCTTCAGTACTTGTTGTGCAGGAGAGCCAAACAAATTGATCTTATCCATAGGAGCATCTAATAGTTTTGATTTGACATGGTCTGGTAAGGCCTGTTCTTTTAGCCATGCATGCCTTCTGATGACTGTGCCAGTCATGGCTGATCTAAAGGAAGCCTCCAGTGCATCACAGCCGCATTTTAGGGAATGGTTACTGACCTGTTGAATGTTATGTACCATTTCCTGCACATATTTTTTGTCTACTGTTTCATCTGAGGACACTTTTTGGTTAACTGATCTAGCAAAATTCTTGATACTGCATCATGTGAAATTGACAGTTCAAGGCCCTAGCTGAAAGAGTAGCAGAAGTGTAAACTTTTTTACCCCATCTCTCTAAGGATCTAGATTCCCTTTCAGAGGGGAGGGTTTTTGGCAGAGGTGGCTGCTACAGCCTTAGGTCCTTGGGAGATAGTCTCTGGATCTGCAAGGGGAGCCTTATACAAGTGATAATGTGTGTCCGGGACCCTGTAGTATCTATCAGGCTTAACAGGGGCCGGAGGCAGAGAATCAGGAGCTGTACAAGCATCATTAAATGCATCATCTACAACAGAAAGAACTGGAGGTATGGCTAAAGGCCTATGTTGTGGTAAATGCAGAAAAGTTCTAAGCCTTTTTCTGGAATCTGAAAAATCCTGGCCCTGCCACTGAAATTGTTCCCTCATAGCATGCAGGATTTCCCCAAAGGAAAATTCCTCAGGCGGAGAGGCAGAAGGAATGGACTCTTCACCATCAGAGTCTTCATAAGGGGAGAATGGGGCCTCTGGAGGGTCTGTATCATTTGAGTCATCAGAGGAATCATCTGTAGACACTGGCTCAGGGGGCTCTGCTCTAGGCCTCTTCTCTGGAGGCGGGTGAGAGGCCCTGTCTGGTTGAGGTTGGGATCCTCGAATTAAAGAAATGAGATCCTCTGCTAAACTAAGCATTTGTGAACTAGAGCTAGGCCTGTGAGAGGGGGGCTTAGCAGGCACAGATTTAGTAGTTTTAGCTGCTTTAGCCCTGGCAAAGGCCTTAATGGACATGGCTGCAGGTGGCCTAGCAGCTCCACGTGCAGGGGTTGAAATATCCAAGGGAATAGTGTCTGATAATTCCTGGGAAACTGTAACAGTATGTGGGATATCAGATGCCGATTCCACGAGGTTAGAAGAGGCCTCGGCAGGAGGAAGGTTTTCGGCTGAAGGAGGAACCGCTTGCTCGGTTTCAGCCGAAACCGAGACACTCGCGGTTGGCTTAACCGCGGTTTCGGCCGAAACCGTGGACTGCGAGTGTCGGTCCTTTTCCTTGTGTTTTTTAGATATTTGCGAAGTCGGAGGATCCGACGGCATAATATAAGCAAAATCGGAGCCGAAAAACTCCTCAGCAAACTCCGACCGACGTCTAAGCGTCCGCCGGTTAAAAGAAGCACAGGCTAGACAAGCTGCAACGTCGTGGTCTGGGCCTAGACAAGGTAAGCAGTAAGAGTGGAAATCTTTATGAGGTATTTGTTTCCCACAAGTTAAACAGTTATTCACTTTTTCTGACATCGGCTGAGGCAAGAAAGAGTCCCCAACGGGGTACTTAGCTTTTTAGAAGTCTTCGAAGAAGTTTTCGGTAGTAGTAATCTCTGGTTCTGACCGACCGGCACTTGCGAACAGCTTCTGCTTCGGGCGCCACGTGGCAAGAAAGACTGAGGAAAATGGCGTCGGCTGATGCCTTTATACCCGAATAACTGCAGCTATGACGTCGGGTGAAGTGCGACACCAGCCGAGGCCAGACCCAGACTTTGGAATCCGGCCGACCGAAGGGCTGCCTGACGACAGGACAACCCATTTGTAAGGACTGCAGATGCATCCTTGAAGGACATCCCTGAATGATTAGGACCCTTGCCGACACTCTAAGTAATAGAAATCTCTTCCCTAACTAGAATTTGCAGTATTCCTCGTAGTCCCTCAGATATAATCAACCAAGGCTCCCCCTCAAAGTCCGGAGCAGGTGTTTGCAAAGCCTCAAGAACATGCAAGGTCAGATCCATGCTGGCCTCTGACATGGTCATGCCAGAGGAATCCAAGACAGCAACCAGACAATCCTCCATGATTTCACTAGCCTTGAGAGAAATGTCTAGGATAGGCAGGCCAGCAGCCGAATCAGATCCAAGGTTTTTGATTTTTTTTTGGCAGGTGGCTGACCTTTGGGATTGGAAGACTTCTCCATAGTACCTTCCAACAATTTAAGATGCTGGTTTTCCAGGCAAATCAAAAAGGTGGAGAGATAACTATGAAGGATCCTAGGAACAAACCCTTGGCAGACAGAACACTGCTAATGGTCTTGAGAAGCAACCAAACAGAAGAGCATTGTTTGTGACGATCGTTATGGGGAATCTGCCTCCCACACTGGCATTTCACCTTTTTGGATAACATCTAAGCACACCATAATAAAAATAAAAACAGGTAAGAAGAAACCCCAGCAGGGCATTTACCTGAAACATGGCTCAGTTACCAGCACAGAAGGAGCTTTCAGACTAGTGATCAATGATGGCATTTGGACTGGCGGCAAAGAAGTTCTGAGGTATGTATGTCCATACATCACTTTTATGACCTATGCTTTGCTTGTGGAGTATAAGAGAGAGTGACATACGACATCTATAGATTCCAAAGGCTTTGGTAATCTGGCCAGACATTGCGCTATCCTTGGCAGAAGATCCCTTAAATTAAGAATACTGCAACAGTCACATGGAAGGACAGCAATCTGTAAAGCACAATACAGACTAGAGTTCACTAAAGATATAAAAGAAAACTACAAACACTTCATCAGTCATATCAAAATTTAAGGAATAATTCCCACAAATGCACTGAGCTCATGGACATCATGCATTCTGGTCATAAAAATAGAACATATTTAATGCAAACTTCTCCACATATACACTAATGCCTCCAAGGGTAAAAATAAATACTTTTATGGGACTAGATAATATACCTAGCTGCTTTCTCATCACTGCCATATACTACATGAGCATCTACTTAAACTGTTCAAACTCAGCCTATCCACACGGTTTGTGCTTTATGCCTGAAGGACAGCTACTGTGAATAAGCTAGACATGGGTGGCCCCTACAGACTTTGGTAGTTACAGGCCCATCAGTCTCGCCAGCCTTATATGAAAAGATATGAAACATATCAACGCAGGAAACACTTATGCAGACATATGCAACTTAGCTGATGAAAACCCCACTTAAGCTTGGTTTTGTGAAAGGCAAGGCAAGTCTCATGAACTTAATAAACTTCTTTGAGATGGTAATAGAGGCTGTGATCAGTGGTCACTCCATGTATGCTCATCTTGACCTGACCAAGGCTTTTCATACTATCCCTCATGTTTGTATTAATGAAAAAATAGACAAACCTAATGTAAACTCCTATACTGGCCCACTTGGACTGCAAACTGGATACCCAACAGATCCCACGTTTTGAAGATTGCTAGTACCCTCTTAGAGAATAAATCTTTAAACTAGTGGCCACCACAGGTATCAGTGATGGGCCTTCTCCCTGCTGACATTTATTTTTCTGCCATCTGCGCCAATATCCATAAAGCGTGTCTGATCAAACAGGTTGATGACTGCAAATGGGGTACTGCTATCTGCTTATTCACAAATACTAAAGTGCTCCAAGAAGGACTGAAATATGCACATACCTGGTGTACTGAAAATGGTCTCAAGCTATAAAAGCTGATCTTACCTCCTATGTTGTGTGTTACTCCTCTACAAACAGATACATTCATAATCCACCTAAGTGCTTAACGGACAACACTCTCTCACACTTCATGACTCCACCACTGTCAGGAAACCCTTCTATTTGGCTAAGGGAATACCTTCATGGTTCAAAGAAGTCCTCTTACAACTGTACCCTTCCCTTAACAGATTTGTTATTGAATACAATGCCACTTTTGGTAAGCAGAAATCCAAGTACACTGCACAACTGCAAAGGCCCTAACAATGTTTTTAACCATGAAAATTAAAGGCTTAAATCCTTCAACAATCCTGATAAATTAACCCCATCCTTCTTATACTCAAGCAGCCTACAGGCTACTTTGAGGTGAGCTGTATCAAGCTTTTTGAGCCATGAAAAATCCGGTCCTGTTTAAACTTCTACTTCTTTGCAATATTCTAAAAAAAAACTTTATTAGGGACCTAAAATCTACACCAAGTAAACAAGACTCACTAGAGGGATAGGTTTCCAACTCAATGCATTCCTAGTCCACGGAATAAGTCACCACTACCAGTCAAGCCAAGTACTTGTTTGTCTACCATTAAGACTATTCTTGGCGACTAGATAAGTAGACAGAAATTTACACCTGTGCTATTAGGTACAGCCCTGCTGAGTCTGGGAGGTAAGCACTACTGAGTGCCAACATTTTATAATGTGTTTATGAATAGGCATCTTTTGGTTTCTGTGATCACCTGCTTAGTACTGCTCCTATGTTGCTATCTGTGACTTTGCAAGGTTGACCATTATATGCCCATAGACTGAAACAGACTGAGAAGCAAACACTTGGTGGCAAGCAGACTTCTCTGTGGATGGAGCTGACTGGAGCCAGCTGTCCATATATGGAGAAATCCTGAAATCTTGTAAACATATAGTTGTTGCAAATGCAGTTAAACACTCTTGTGGCTATAGTAAGACCAAAAGGCAGTGATTGAACCAAAAGTGAATTGCTCCTATGTGGAAATGAGGAACCCCTAGAACTCTTTTTTTTTTTAATTTCATGTGCAGATATGCATCCTGGAGGTACAAAAGCAGCACATTCAGTCTCCTCTCAACAGACAGGGAACTACAGACTAACTACACTGTGGCTATTCAAAAAGGTTTGTTAATCTCTAGGATGTTTTTCTAGTAGTAGATCCACGGCCTGTGCCCCCCCCCCAAACAACTCTGCTCATCTCATTATTGATCTGTAATGCGAGTTCACATAAATTAGTTGAGAAGAAAACCCTCAATAACATTCTCCAATACAATGTATATGCATTGTGCAGAACACCTCCATCATAATTCAGCTCCTTACTCATACATTGCAACAAACTTATACACTTTTCAATTTCTACTGACCTACTTAATCATCTTTCAAACATTACTTTTATTTATTGTTTCCAAATGCACCATTCATTTTTATGAAATTAACTTCCTCCATCTTGTAATGATCCCAGCTCTTATGATTATTTTCTTTGCTATATTCAGTATTTGGCCTATAGATGGTTTAACCTTTTGATGTGCACTTTCAGGTAACTGCTTTTATGGCTGCTTATAACATTATGCTTAAGGCCTTACTGTGTCTCAACACATCTGAATTTAAACTCCAACTCAGTATCATCATACACTTAGGTAATAAATATGTTCCCCCAACAACTGTGTCAAGACATTTTCTAACAACTCCTTAAAATGAATTCCACCCATTCTCAGAAAAAGTGTTCCCAATGTACTCTCTCCTATCTTTCGTATCTCAAACGATAATTCTTCACTTGAGGAAAAATCTTCTGATGTCTACTTAGAGCATTAAAGTTCCCATGCAGACATTTCTGCGACACTATACTAAACTGTCTGCAATTTGTAGCAAATCTAAGGGCTTCACAAATTTCCTCCCATTGTACTTCAGTAATGTGTCATTCTAATCTTCCTTACCAATATTTTCCAATCTACTCTAATTCTTACTGTTATCATGCAGTATTTTCTAGGCCTTATTAATTACTCCCTTGTAGGTAAAGTCTTCTGTTATTGGTTGTACTAAAACCTTACCAGACCTAGTCTTTCACTCAATACTCACCCCTGTCTATAATCTGCAAACAACTCTTGACATGAAAGGCATTCTTTGACATGGAAATTAAAGAGCTGTTTGGCTTCATCCAATGCTATTACTTTCCCTTCCAATTTATTTTGATCCCAGTAGTAGGCTTCCTTGATAATTGGCTCTGGTTACTTTCTGCCATGTCTTGCCTGTTTTCAGTACTCTTAGTTTTATATATTCTGTTAGTAATATCACCTTTCTTCACTTGCTCACTGGTTTAGCCTTTAATATTGCCTGCAAAATCATAAATATGTGTGTGAAATAACACTTGCTCTCCTTAACGGCTTGCTTCCAAACCCCCCAATATCTCTGCCTCTCTCATACTTCTACTTTGTTCCACCCATCAATGTATTCCACACTGATCTCTGTTTCTGCTTGTTATAAATCAGTCTTAACTGTATATACTTAAAGTATCCCATCATACCAGATAGTTTTAATTCACCCTAATTGATAGGAAGTAACATTTTATCCCACTTTATTCTTGCTCTTTTCCATTACCAAATAAATTCTTTAAACTACTGCCATCCATAAATTTCCTCAGGCTGATAAAATTATGCCTGGCTATGTAAACAAGGACCAAGGGAACTACAAACAGTTTCACTGCCTGCATTTTGCTATGTCCACGATCATTAGTTTCCAGTTTCTTATTTTTTAATGAACTTGTGTTTGGTCTCTTCACATATCCCATTATCTGTTACAAGTGATTTTTTTTAATCAGCACAACTAAATATTTTATCTTTTTTACATCCCTATACATGTGGGTGTTAAACTAATTCATGGGTAGGTGAATATTAAATAATTATAACCTCTGTTTTAATTTTATACCCCAAAAATACCTGAAGCAGTGTTAAAATATCCTGCAGCATACTAATATCATACTCACGATTTGTCAAATACAAGAAATCATTATCAAACAGAGCTATTTTTTCTTGAATTCAGCACCAATTATATCCCTGAAACCCTTAACATTTTAGCTAGAAGTTCAGGTATATTACAAATAAGACAGGAGAGAAGATATGTCTGTCTGGTCCTTCTATTCAAACATAACCTCTCAGAAAAGACTCCCTCCTCCTTTATTTTTACCACATGGAAGTCTCCTCATTTTATAACATTTTTAAATAATATTTTCCTAATTTTCAACAACCTTTTTCCTCCTAACTACCAAGTTTTAAAGTAATTCCATCCATAGGTTCATAGGTGTGTGCTAGCCTAATGGCCCTGGAGCCTTTACAAGCCTAGCCCATAGGATTACCCTGGCATCGTGCCATCCGACCTTAGTTCCCAGTGCCTCTGTTGAGTAAAGCCACTGGAGTGATCCCTGGGGTGAATTTTCTATTTCCCATCCACTCAAGATTTCCCTTGAAGAGGGCCAGTGAAGTGCTCTGCTTGACATCTATGGGAAGTCTATTACATACCATGGGCAGTCTTCTGCATTATGAATCTGTCCCTCCAGCATGTTCTGTTGATTGTGATAATGAGGTTGAGGTCTCTGGAGTGTGTGGTACAGAGTGATTGGGATTTCTTTAGATGCAGCATTTCTAACAGAGCTGGGTCAGACATATATGAGACAGAGAACAATTGGAGTTTATTTGAGTAAGTCCATACAGAACAAATGTTTAAGTCCTAGGATCCTCTTTTGTGAGGTAATTTTGCACACTCTCCAGTTGTTGCAGGTGTTTAGTGAAGTACATGCCAAATGGGGCATTGTATTCAATGATTGGCCTAATGAGGGAAGAGTAGAGTGAGACAATGACTTCTTAATTCCTGGATGCAACACCCATAGTAATAAGATGTGCCACATAGGACTTTCTGACCACAGTGGCAATGTGGTGGTCAAAAGACAGGCTGCTGTTAACCTGTGTTCCCAGATCTCTTATAACACCTTCTGTGCTCAGTGGACTAGCATTGATGTGGTAATTCATGGGAACCGGGTTTTTCCCAAAGGGGATGATGACATTTTTTGGCATTGAGCTTATGGCCATGGTTCTGACACCAGTCGTTGGTCTCAATGAGGCCTTTCTGTAGGATGTCAACATCACTTGGGTAGTTAATAATAGCTCCCAACTTGCAATAGTCTGTGAACTTCGTCTGCCAGAGTTCCTTTGTGTTGGCCTGGACTTCAGAAAAGTAGATATCAAACAGGAGAGGACCCAGGACCGAGCACTGTGGGCTCCACTCGTGACTGGTCGGCAGTCTGACTTGGAGTCAGCTACTTTCACAATGTGGGTTCCACTGTGAGCCAGTTTGCAACTCACCTAGTGATATAGGGGTTGATGCCTAGTTTAGTGAGCTTTTTATGATTCCTGAGTGGGGGAATGGTATCAAAGGCCTTGGTCAGATCAAGGTAGTCTGTATCAATCACCTTGCCTTCATCCAAAGCTCTAGTGACTGACTCAAAGAAGTTGACCAAGCTGAGCAGGCATTATCTACCCTTCACAAAACAAAAATGTGTGGGATCCAGAGTTTGGAGATTCCCTATATCATTGTTTAGTATGTCCATGATGATATTTCCATCGGTCCATTCCTGAAGACTTCCATGCTGCTTGTTTATACATCACAGTTCTTATGTCTTTTTTTATACATCATGACTGTTAATTTCTGAGCTTCTGTCTCACCAAGCTTTGGAATATCCAGGTTTTCCAAAATGCTTCCAATTGCTTCTCTTCCTAATTTCCCAACTCTACTGCTCTAAACAAATTTTCATAATATTGCTACTACCTCTTCAAGATTCTTATTTAACCATCCTGTCATACTGTCCCAGGGTTTTGTCACTGCTCTTTCCTCTTCATGTTGCATACATCTTTGAGAAGGATTTCTGTGCTCTGGGATTTTTGCTCAAAAACAACTCTAGCAGTTAACTACTTAAACTCATTCATATAATCCAAATACTTACTTATTTTCTCTTTAGCACTCTACAGTTTTTCCTTGCCTTAATCTGTAAACTGCCCACTGCCCTCTTTGTCTTGTTATACAAGATTTCCCACTCCTCTCCCTGACACATTTTAACATTTGACAATCCTTCCACATAGCTTTTGTTGCTTTTTCCTCACATTTTTCTCCCTTACTCCAACACTATATGTTTTTCTCCCTTACTCCCACACTATATGTTTTCAAGTCCAGCTTCACTTATCTCCACTAACCTAATAAAAAAAGTTATGTTCTCACCATAATGTTACCTTTTCATTCTTCCTCAACAATTGGAACAATTAGGTTCGGATCTGACTCTACCGTTATTTTCAGCTCATGGTCACTAGCAAACTCTCGAGCTCCTCCTTTACCCATAATGCTCTATCACCTAACATACCTCAGATCTTGTTTGCTGGCTTATAGTATCAAAAGAAGCATTAGCATTCAGGTAACAGAAATCCATACCTGGAGCTCAACATAAAGAACAGTGGTTTCCTTACAAGGTCTTGCTCTTCCAGAAGTCATCAATTCAAAGGCAGGGGAGTTGAGGAAGAATGAAAATATAGAAACACAGATGAAACATTACGGTGAGTACATTACCTCTTATCTGATGTTGGCAATTTCATTCATTCCTCATCTGTTGGGATACAGTCCCAACCTACCTGAAATCCCCAGAGGACTCTAAGGAAGGATATTCCTGAACACAGTTGAGCCGAAAGCTGCTCTTCCACTCAAGACCAGATCCAATCTGTAATGAGTAATAAAGGTATAAGGATTAGCCCAAGTAGCAGCTGCACATATATTGTCCAAGGAAGCTCTGGATAAAAATACTGATGACGTTGCCAAATATCTAGTTGAAACTGCTCTCAAAGGTTTTGGTAAAGAAAGGCTCAATTTCGTACAGGCAAATGATATACAAATTGGTCAACCATCTGGCTATGGTTACCTTTGTGACCAGCTTGCCTAATTTGGAATCCGTAAAGGAAACAAACAACTGATCTGTTTTTTTTTTTTTTTTTAATTTCTTGTTCTAAGTAAGTAAAAATGTAATTGCCTATGAATGTCCAGTAAGTGCATCGTATATTCACCTTTGTTCATAAAATTTGGAAAGAAAACTGGCAGATTAATAGATTGATGTTGGATTCTGACACCACCTTAGGAAGGATTGGTTTGTAAACCCACCCTATCCATACAAAATACTAAATAAGGAGGTTTAAAGGACAGTGCTTGAAGTTCTGAAAGTCTTCCAGCAGAGTGATGTGGTGGCTACCAACAATATAATTTTCCAGGTCAAAAATTTTAGCTCGCATTTAGCTGCTTGTTCGATAGGGGAACGAATTAAGGCCTGTAAAACCAAATTTAAGTCCCATGGCGGAGTTGGATCCTTATATGGGGGTATCAAAAGTCAGTTCCTCTCTAAAACACCTTACAAAGTTTAGATGAAGCCAAGGAGGAGTTTTCAATCCCAATGTGAAAATTAGAAATGGCAGCTAGTTGTACTCTAATAGTTAAAGAGCTGGCTTTTTCGTTGAAAATTGTTAAAAATTCAAGAACACTTTGCACTGGTGCTAAAAAGAGTCAATAGGTTTCTGCTGCGGCCAAAAAACAAATCTCTTCAATTTACTTCTGTAAAGTTTCCTTGTGGAAGCTTTGTGGGAAGACAAAAGTAAATGACGAACAAGTGAAGAGAGCATATGCTGTGCGGCTATCAACAGAAATGTAGAAACCATGTGGTCAGTTTTAGATTTGAGATATTCAGGTGAATCACTCCTGCTGGATGCGACAGATGGTCTGGAACTGGATCTAGAATCCAAGCAGGGTAGACTAGAAGAGACAAAAGAAAGGGAAACCAAATTTGTCATGGCCAGTAAGGGGCAATGAAGATGACTTTGCTCTTCAACTGGGATGCTTTCTGTAGAAATTTGGAGATTAAGGGAGTTGGGGATAAGCACAGAGACCACCAAGGGGGCCAACTGTGTAAGACAGCATCTCTTGGTGACTCTCCTGCCGGGGGGGGGGTGAGAGCTATGAATCTGCTACACTTGTTATTTAGTGGAGATGCAAACAGGTAGCAGCATGGTTGGCCCTACTGGCAAAAAATAATTTCTGCCACTTCCTCATTGAGAGACCACTCTTGGGGTAGTAGAATGGACCTACTCAACTTGTCTGTTATCACGTTGCATTTCCCCAGGATATGCATTGCCATCAGAAATCGGCTGGAAGATATTGCCCATTGCCAAACTCTGAGAGCTTCTCAACAATAGGGGGTAAGATCTAGTTCCTTTTTGCTTGTTGATGTATCACACAGTACAGTTGTGTACACTTACCATAAATGTAGATGTTCGAGTGTCTTCACTGTTGCAGTCATCATTGTAGGGTTCTTCCTGCCGGCAGGCAGTCCTCGGTCGGCCAGAATCTCAAAGTCTGGGTCCGGCGTCGGCTGTTCAGTCATGCTCCCTGACGTCAGAGCGCTAGGAGTACAAAGCTGCCAGCCGACGCCATGTTCTCCAGTTTTTCTTGCCCCAGATGTCAGGTGCCCAAAAGTGAAGGCTAATAGTAAAACAAAAATGTAACATACCACAAACCCCATACCCTGTAGCAAATACACCTCAGAAGAAGGGTGAAGTAGGAAACCACACTAATGAAAGTATAAGAGGGGACAGGGGGGAGGGTAACCCAGACTGCAACAGTGAAGACACTCAAACATCTACATTTATGGTAAGTGTACACAACTGTACTAATGTTCATCGTGTTTCACTGTTGCAGTCATCACTGTAGGGTTGAATCCCAAAGCTGAGATAAAGGGTGGTGGATATAGAGTAGAAAGGGCGGCTAGAAGGTCCTGCAAGACTGCAGAAGGAAAGCCTGCCCTAGAGTTAGAGTAAAGAGGGAGATTATAGTGCTTAGAGAAAGTATGCACTGAACTCCAAGTTGCAGCTTCCAAAATATCCTTGGTAGGTACTCCTCTGAGAAAGGCAGCTGAAGTAGCAGCAGCTCTGGTAGAGTGAGTCCGAATTTTTTTCTGGGATTTGCTTTCCATGATGAGAGTAACAAAATCTGATTCCATGAGCAATCCATTTAGAAATGGTCTGTTTTGAAATAGCTTTGCCTTGGGAATTTGTTGCATAAGAAAAACAGTTGCTCTGTTTTCCTGATATCCTTGGTTCTGTTCAGGTAAAAACGAAGTTGTCTGTGTACATCCAAGTAATGCAAGATCCTTTCCCCCCTTACTTTGTGGATTACTGAAAAAAGTTGGCAGGTGAATAGTTTGATTTAAAGCCACTTTGGAAACCACTTTAGGCATGAAAGTAGGATTGGTCCTTAGAGACACCCTATCTTGGTGAAAAATAATAGAAGATTCCACAGCCATGAGTGCTTGTAACTCAGAGACTCTCCTGGCTGAAGTCAAAGCCAGTAGGATAGCCGTCTTCCATGATAAATACTAATTATCAGATGTGGCAGAAGGCTCAAAAGGAGGCAGAGTGAGTTTTTCCAGAACATAGTTGAGGTCCCAGGCAGGTATGGGTGGTGTCCTTGGGGGCCTTAAATTCTTTGCTCCTCTGAGATATTGTTTCAGAAGTGGATGCGAAAAGATTGGGGGATCTGTATTGTAATATGCAGAGATAGCTGAGGCATGTATTTTTATGGAGGAGAGGGATAAACCCTTATGTAGCATGTCTGTCAGGTAAAGTAAAATCAGTGGGATATTAGGAATGAGAGGATCCGAATCCTGAGCATGCCATCCAGGTGCAAAATCTCTTCCATTTACCTGCATAATAGTTTCTAGTGCTAGGCCGTCTGGCTTCTAAGATGACATCCATGACCTGTTTGGGAAGGAAAGGATTAATCATAGACCCTGAATTTGTCAGGCTGCTAGGCTGAGAGTTTTGACATGAGAGTGCAGAACCTGGCCCTGGTGTTGGGACAAAAGATTTGGAATCTGAGGTAAAATCCAAGGAGGCTCCTGGGATAGAATCATCTGTGTTGAGTACACAAAATTGACGAGGCAAATTTGGGGCCAGTAAAATCATCATCTTGGGCTTGTCCTGCTTGATCTTTAGTAACACCCGTGGAAGAAGAGATAGTGGCGGAAAGGCATACCCCGAGAGGTTTCTCCAACTGAATGATAGTGCATCCACTTTCCATGCTAGCTTGTGAAATGTCCTTGTGCAAAAATTCTGTAACTGGTGGTTGAGGGGGGATGCAAAAAGATCAATGTCCGGGCAGCCCCAGGCTTCTGTAATCATCTTGAATATTTGGGTGTCTAGCATCCACTCGTGTGGGTCTGACAGGTTCCTGCTCAGGCTGTCTGCCAGAATATTTTGTTTTCCTTGCAGGAACTGAGCTTGTAGATCCACTTTGCAAGCTAGAGCTGTGTTCCATAGAGTCATGGCTAGTCTGCAAAAGGGGTAGGAGTGTGAACCCCCTTGCTTGTTTATGTACCACATAACTGTGGTGTTGTCTGTCCGTATCAGTAGTTGTCCTGGTTGTAGAAGATCCCTGAAAGCCAAGAGAGCATTCTGTACAGCTAACATCTCCTTTAAATTGATATGTAGGTGCCTCTGATCCTCTGTCCAAAAACCTTGCAGACCTTTTCCCTGCAAGTGGGCTCCCCATGTGTAATCCGAGGCGTCCGTGGTTAACACTTGGCTGGCTGGAGGCAGACTGAAGGCTTTCCCTTTGTTGTGAAGACATGCCATGGTCCACCAATGGAATTCCTTTTGTAGGCAAGGCAAGACAGCAATCTGTGTGTCTAGACTGTGGCAATGCTGGGACCATACACTTTTTAGGTACCATTGTATATTTCTCATATGTAGTCTTGCATTTGGTATGAGAAGGATGCAGGAGGCCATGTAACCCAAAGCCTGCAGGAATTTCCTTGCAGTTAGCTGAGTTATTGATGCCAAGGTTTTGAAAGTTGAAGCCAGCTGCTGTTGTTTTTCGGATGTCAGGAATGCCATCTGGGTTGTTGTGTTTAGAAGAGCACCCAGAAAAGACATCTGTTGTGTGGGTGTCAAATTTGACTTTTTTATGTTCACAGTGAATCCCAGGTACTTGAGTAGATTTTGAACAAATTCCAGACGCTGGAGTAAGACATCCTTGCTGACTGCTTGAATAAGGCAGTCGTCCAGATAAGGGTAAATTTGAATTCCCTTGAGTCTGCAATAAGCTGCTACTGGTGCCAAGCACTTGGTGAAGACCCTGGGCGCAGTAGACAAGCCAAAGGGCAGCACAGAGAATTGGTAAAGTTTCGAACCGGCCTTGAACCTGAGGTATTTTCTGCACTCCTGTCTGATAAGGATGTGTAGATAAGCCTCCTTTAAATCCAATGTTACCATCCATGCATTTTTGCTCAACATTGGCAGGAGCTGTTGCAGAGTAAGCATCTTGAAATTTGGTATCTCCAGGAAAGTGTTTAAGACTGAGAGATCCAGGATGGGTCTCCATGAATTTTGCTTTCTGGGAACTAGGAAGAGCCTGGAGTAAAAGCCTTGCCCCGTCTCGGATTGTGGAACCAGTTCTATGGCCCTCATAGCCATGAGGGATCCCACCTGGTTTAATGCCTCTGCCCATTGGTGTTTTGGTAGGTCCGGCCATCCGTTTGGTCTTGGCAAGGTATGAAAGTGGAATTTGTAACCTCTTGAAACTACCTCCAGAACCCACTTGTCTTGGGTTATGTAAGTCCAATTTTGTTGAAAAAGAGAGAGTTTTCCTCCTAGAGGGGCTTTCAGGAGAGAAGTTCCTGGAGCCATGCAGGGGGAGTCATTGAGCCTGTTTTCTATAAGATTGAGGTCTGTCCTCTCCACCCCTGGGGGTGGAAGCACTCCACTGTCTAGATCTGTAAGAGGTCTGTGCTTGGGCCCTCCCTCTGGAGAGCCTATATCTACCCTTTTGAGGCCTGTCCAAGCTAGAAAAGAACCAATTTTTAGTTGGCCAATTTCTGCTAAATCTTGGGGGCTGAACTTGTAAGAAATCTTTAACCGTTTGCATGGATTTTGCCTTATCCTCCATTTTCTTTATCACCTCTTCAGCCTTAGATCCAAACAAAACATTATGCTGAATAAGAGCATACAGTAACTTTGCTTTCACTTGATCAGGTAAGTTTTGTTCCTTTAACCAAGCATGCCTTCTAATGACTGTGCCAGAGGCAGCCGCCCTGCATGAAGCCTCCAAGGCATCAAAACCACAGTGTAAACCATGCTTCCCCACTTGTTCAGTTGCATGTATCAAATCGTGTAATTCCTTATTATCTGCACATGCAGAAATGGTACCTAGCTTTTGTTTCATAACAGACAGTAGAAATTGCTGATATTTTAGCATATGAAATTGACAATTTAAGGCCCTAATAGATAAAGTAGCAGAAGTGTACACACTTTTGCCCCATCGCTCCAAAGCTCTAGAATCCTTATCTGTCGGAATAGGGTTTTTAGCAGAGGTGGCCTTAACCCCCTTAGGACCCTGAAAAATGGTTTCTGGATCAGCAGTAGGATTTTTGTAAAGGAACTGGTGTGAGTCAGGAACCCTGTAATATCTGTCGGGCTTAGCAGGGGCTAGAGGAAAGGAGTCAGGAGTTAAATTAGCCTCAGAAAAGGCATCATCCATAATATCCAAAATAGGAGGAATAGCCAGGGGTCTATGTTGGGGAAGAAGAAGGAAATCCCTAAGTCTTCTCTTAGATTCAGAGTACTCCTGTCCTTCCCAGTGAAAATGTTCCCTCATGTCATGTAAAGTTTCCCCAAAAGAAAAATCCTCAGGGGGAGAGAAGCTGATGGAATGGATTCCTCAGCATCAGAATCCTCATAAGGAGGCAAAGTATATTCCTGTTCAGAGGAAGACACTGAAGAAATAGATGCCTGATCAGAAGATTCATAATCCAATTCTTGCCTTGGCCTTTTGTCTGGTGGTGGATGTGAACCCCTAATCATGGTTAGTAAGTCCTCCGCCATTTTAAGTAGTTGTTTCTGAGATTTGGGTCCCGGATCAGAAGAGGCCTGGGCTGGTGTCTTAGATTTAGAAGGAGTCTTTGCCTTTGTCTTTGGCTTTGCCTTTATCAGAAGCTGTGTAGGCCTGAAAACCCCCTCGGAAGCCGGTACCTGCACAGCGGCTCTGGACCCATCCGAGGGAGCATTGTCCGAAGGTCCTGCAGCTGGAGTACTCAAAGGCCTAGTTGGCTCCTCGTGGGAGTCCGTTTCGGCAATCGGTTCTGAAATGGCCGCTGACAGGGGCTGCAAAAGCGCCTCACTGATGACAGCCGAACCTGTAGCTGGCTCTGCTTGTAAAACGTCGTCTGATTTGGACCTCGGAGGCCTGTCCTTATCCTTGCGTCGTTTGTGAACTCCAGTAGTCAGAAGCGTGTCCGACGACATTTTATAATTAAATCGCCTGCCAAAGTAGTGAAAAGCAAAATCGTACCTCCGCTTAATCGTACGTTGGTTAAATCTAGCACAAAACTGACAACTAGCTACGTCGTGGTCAGGGCCTAAACAAGGAATACAGTAAGAATGGAAATCCTTATGAGGTATTTGCTTCCCACAAGAAATGCAATTATTAACTTTTTCTGACATCGGACTGGAGCAAGAAAAAAGTTTCCCCAACGGGGTACTTAGCTTTGAGAAGAGGAAGTCAGTCTTCGGACTGAAGCACGAAAAAATATCAGGAATCAGCCGACCGGCACTTGCGAACTGCTTTCACCGCACGGCAAGAAAGACTGGAGAACATGGCGTCTGCTGGCAGCTTTGTACTCCTAGCGCTCTGACGTCAGGGAGCATGACTGAACAGCCGACGCCGGACCCAGACTTTGGGATTCTGGCCGACCGAAGACTGCCTGTCGGCAGGAAGAACCCTACAGTGATAACTGCAACAGTGAAATACGATGAACATCACAGACATATTGTCTGTCTGAATTACAATTGTTCCAAAAGTGCAAGAGTCTTGAAAAGCCTGCAATGCTACGAGCACTACTCATTTCCAGGACACTGATATGCATTATTGGCCTCTTCAAGGGACCATGTGCCTTGGACTGTTTTATCCCAGGAAGTGTCACCCTACCAATCTGGGATACGTCCGTGGTTACGATGGCCTTTGGTTGAGGAAGAATGAAGGGACAGCTTTGCAGAACCTGATCCGAGCAGACCCATCACCAAAAATATCTTTTGCAAGCTTGGGTAATTCTTATATGAGCAGACATATGCTGAAGAAGAGTGGACCACTGAATTGCTAACATCCAATGAAGAATACTCACATGAAATCTTGCTAGTGGACCTAGAATGATCACCAGAGACACTGACCCAAGGCTAACAAAGTCAATCGGGCTGAAATTGAGAAATTTTAAATTATCTTTCTGACCTGGAATCGGACAGTCTGCACTCTTGGAATAGGAAGAGAGGCTGTCACAGATACTGTGTTGAAAATCACTCATTTGAATTTCAATGTCTGAAACGTTTCTAACGGAGATTTGTTGTAATTTATGGTAATCCCCAGAAGGGAGCAAGTCTGGAGTACCTGGTCTTGAGCTCTTATCAGTAGATGCCTAGTCAGAGTGGTTATGAGCCAGTCATCCAAGTACTGAAACACTCGGAATCCCTGCAGTCTCAAGTGAGCTGTTACCACTACCATGCATTTGGTGAACACCCTGGGGGCTGTGGTGAGGCCAAAGAGCAGTGCTCTGAACTGCTAATGACTGGCTCCCACCTGGAAGCTTAAGTACCTTCTGGCTTATCTGTTAATTGTTATGTGATAGTACGCATCCTGAAGGTGCATCAAGCACATCAAGTCATCCTTGCACAAAAAAGGCAGAATGGACTGAACTGTGACCATCCAGAGCTTGATGTGCTGAACTGATCTGTTGAGGCTGCTGAGATCCACGATCAGTCTCCAGTTTTCCCTGGCACTAAAAAAACTAAGAAGACTCTGGAGTAAGTTCTAGATTCTATCTGGTCTGGTGGGACCTCTTAGATTACTCTTTTTCTAGCAGCTTTTCTACTTATAGTGCTGCTGCGTTCCTCTGACTTGGTGGAACATCAGGAATTTTGCATACAGGCAGAGGTGGTAGGGAAAAGGGAATTACATCACCTCCAGAAATAATCCTCTGCACCCATGTACTTTTTGTAATATCTAACCAGGTTCTGGTGCAGGGATAAACCACTCCTGACTGCCTCCAGAGGTGGACAATCAAGCCTCCCTTCAGGAGTACTGGTAGGGTCTATCAGAGAAGAAATCTCTGGACCCCTGGTTCTGCGGGCCTCCTGTGCTATGTGGGCATTGTCTTCCATTCAAGTTCCCCCCTCTGCCCCTGGGGAAACTATCACCACATGGATCTTGGAAAGCTCTTTGGGACTTTCTAAACCCCATTTTCCGACCTCCTCGTGGATTCCTGGAAAAGGTCTTTTGACGGGTTGAAAAATGTACTCCCACTGCAGAGAGGGCCTTTCTATCTTGCTTGCACCTGGAAAGTGTTTTTTTTTTTACCTTAGGGCCAAACAAAGATGTTCCGTCAGAAGGTGCATCGAAGAACGAAGACTTGAAGGGTTCTGCAAAGTCACACAAACACATCTAGGCATGCCTCCTGATGGAAATGCCTGAACCCACCATTCGAGGCACCTTCGGCCGCATATAAAATGAACCTCATGGACAAATTAGTAATCAACTATAGGTTAGCCAACTGTGAGACCATAGAAGTCTGAGCCTCACAAGGGGTGGTCCCAGTGAGAGGACTTGGAGAGTTCCCTAAATCCATCTGCAATCTAGAGAAGTGTGCCAAATAATTCAGCAATTTGAGTGCAAATGTTTCTGAAGCATAAACGCACTTCCCAAACCTGTCTTACACCATTGACTCCCTGTAAGGGGGATGGACAGTAGAACTCTGTTCCGCGAATTCCTTCTTGGTGACCACCATCACAACCATGGCATCTACTGGTACTCCCTTGCTCCAAAATTCCTTTCCCAGAGGTGGTGCCAAAATGTGGTCTGGTCTCTTGGGGATCGGCTCAACTGTGTCTGGTTCCTTCCATGTCCTCCTAGAGATCAAGTCAATGAGCTCTTAGGTGGGCAGAGTCACCCAGGAGGTAGAAGGGCTAAACTCAAAAGCCTCCAGGAAGACCAATTCCTCTTGAGAAGGGTTACTGGTAGATCAACCACCACTCTGCTTAAGGATCTCTAGGATGTCACCAAATGAGACATCACTGGGTGGTGATTTGGGGACCCTTCCTCATCAAAATTAGTATCTTCAGTGACAGACTCCTTAGGGGAGTTAAAAGTGCCTCCTCTTGCTCTTCCTATGGACTTCTTGGGTGGTGTGCTCACTCTTCCTATGGACTTCTTTGGTGGGGTGCTCCAGAGAAGTATTGAAAGAAATGGTAATACCCTGCTGGGTAGCCTGGACACTTAGGGCTGGCTGTCCCTGTGTAACAGAGTGATGGGGCACAAGGCGCTGAGACATATGGGATCCAGAGGGGAGATTCCAGTGGGGAGAAACAGTCCATCCTGCAGAAGCAAAAAACTCTCTTCTCCACTACCTCGAAAGCAGAAAGCCCCAGAGAGAAGGAAGTCAGAGCTAAGAAGCCAAGCTCTCTCTCCAGTGGCTCCCCCTATGCTGAATGCAGTCCACCTAAAGCAGAGGATGGAGCCAAGCTATTCAATGCACTTAAAGAAGGCCTCAAAGCCAAGGACACTACGATCTTCAGATATCACCAGTTGGTTCCAGAAAACTTGGAACCCAGGGCTCCGAAACTACAAATCAGACTGGAGAAGGAGCTGAGATTGTTGGGGCAGAACAGTGAAGAACTTCTTGACCCGAAGGGGTCACAGCCAGAAGACCTACCATATGAATCTGTGCCAACAGAAATTTCAGCATTCTAGCCACATCTGCGTCAGTCAGACTTCTGAAGGAACGAGACAATGAGGCCACAGAGGGAGACCTGGAATGCTGGCGAGATTCTAAATATGGAGATTGGACCTGAGAGGGTACCAGATCAATCGAGACAGAGTATCTGGTACTAGGTAAAGGCTTCCAATCTGATAATCCAGGATCCGAGGAAGTTGATATTGTGTCTGACACTGACTTCGGTGAAGGAGCAGTCTTTGGATCTGACTTTTTATGTTTCTTTCATGGAGGCTCCACCATCAGATCAGAGGACAGGATGGGGGAGCCTGACTGATCCGAAGGCTTTTTGAATGGTTCCTTAGACACAGATTTAGGGGGTGAGCCCCAGATGAAACCTCTGAGAAGGTGGAAGGAAGCCTTTTAAAATCAGCTTGTTCTTCCAGTCAACACTGGCCTGAGAATTAAAAGACTTACATATATCACACTTCTTTTGAAGATTCTCAGGGCCTACACAATAAACACACAAGGCGTGAGAAAAACCGAGCAGTAACTTATGACTGCATTTGTAGCATTTTTTACTAGACATTTTATTAAAAGAAAAAACAAGACTTTTTTTTCTTTTTTTTAAGATGCAACAAGAAAAAGGAAAGGAGATACCAACAATGGTATCAAAAGCTACACTAATGTGTAAAAGAGGATAGCTAGACAAACAATTTACCAACAATGATAAAAAGAATTACACTAAGGTGTAATAAGGGATGAAATGTACAAATTATCGAAACAGTGATTAGGTAGAGGTAATAGTAATATGATAACTTCTCTCTAATTTTGAGCACTACGCTCAAGAGCTCACAGCAACCACATCCCAATGTGAAAGCGGCAAACGTGATCTGGGGTATGTTACGAGACAGAGAATTATGGGTAAGGGAGGAGCGAGCGTTTGCTAGTGGCCTCGAGCTGGAAAAAAAAAAAAAAAAAGTACAGCCAAGTTGGGTCTGAACCCAGTTGTTCAAACGGTTGAGGAATTAATGAAAAACTTACATCAGATCTCTTATTTTACTTGTTGCTCATTCTTTAAATTTCCCTCTTTTCAATAAACACAAAGAAGTTTCAGTGCCTTTCTTCTACCTTAGTTCTGGATATCTGTACTTAAACTTTATTATATCTTGCTGAGTAGTATGAAATTTACACTGAGCTGCTGCTACTGAAATAGCAACCTACATACCTCACATTCAAATACTTCTTTAAAAGGCTACCTTCTACAGTTACAGTTTCCCTTCTATGTCCCCCTGACACCGGCTCTGTTGCAGATTTGACTCCACCTACAAGTAAAACGCCCTGCTGAAAGTTTATTATTACTGCCAGAATCCTTCTAGGCTCTACAACTGCAGTCTTAGGTGGAATACAGATACATTAAAAAAAACGTGTTTCCTTGCTAATACCTTCTTCACTACCACATATCTCTCATTGCTGCCTTTTTTTCTTTTTCTCTTATCACAGCTGGAGCCTTTCTTCCTCTCTCTTGCAGCTTTAATCACAGATTTAATGGGGTGAGATATCAGAGAGGAGAATGAATGTGGGCAGGGAGGGGACATAAAGGGAATTGGATAGCTTTTTAATAACGTTTCTTATTCAGTGGAAAGAAACTCTCCGGCAATGAACTGTACGGCTTAAACAAGCAACAGAATGATAAACCCATACAGAAACACGGCTGATATGCCAATAAAAACAAATCATACCAGTGCATTAAAAACAAAGGCAAATTTTAACAAAACTAGGGAGCGATTTCGCAATAACAAGACTGCTTCACCAGACCACAGTGATACAAACTAAAACTAAGTTAAATAAATAGTGACAACAATTATTCAATCGTTCAAATGATCAATCGAAATTATTCTCACATCACTTAACTCTAAAGCAAAAAGCACTCATATGCATAGGTACTGCATTTCACTATTAAATGAACTACAACTTTAATGAAATTGTGTTTAAAACCTATTAAAATTATTTATCTCCTTAGCTTCCTCTTTTTAAGGACTGGTTTCAATGAAACATACTCATTAAGTCCATGTCCTTTATGTGCACTTAATCTAAAGATCTAACATAACTCAACACGTTCAGTTTCATTAATTATGTCCCACATCCTGATGTCATCACAAATAACCTCCAGTACCTGAAACAAGAAGCTATGTTCTTCACCCATATTATTAATGTGTTTAGCTATAACACTATACTCTAACCTTTTACACGTACAATAATAATGCTCTTTGCTGCGTTCCCTAAGATGCCTATTAGTTTTGCCCACGTGAATTACAGAGCACATTTTGCAGTGGGCCAAATACACTAAGTTCCTTGTATTACAGTGTGCTGTCAAGGCCCTTTGGGTAGCATATCCTCCGCTTAAATGTTTTCTTATTCTTGTAACAAAATATGGGTCTAAAACCCACTACTGCTGCAATCCTCTCATCCACAAGCAAAATACACCAGTTTTGTGTAATTCTATTCCTTATTTTACTGATATCACTCCTAAAAGTTAAGCAGATGGAAGGATCCCTCTCACGTCTGTTCTTATTACTTCTTTTTACAACAGGGGATGAGAAGAAGAACCTATGTACTCACCATAATGTTCCATGTTTGTTGTGCATCTTGCCTTCATTCATTGGTGGATGGTTTCGGAGCAGAGAATCAGTTCCGACTCGGCCTATACTAAAGCTCGAGACTTCCACCGGCTCGAGGCTATACCCTTATCCCATCATGCCTTGGGAACATTACCCAGATCTTATTTGCAAATCCTAAACTAGCAGTACCTACATAAAACCATGTCTACTAAAGGAGCAAAGGAAGAGAGTCAGAGAACATGAATTTCCAATTTTGTTTGACCTCTCAATCCTCCAGGAGCAAAGGATGGGGGAAGGAGGGTGGGATGCAAGAATGAAAGCGAGATGTACACCAAACATGGAACGTCATGGTGAGTACATAACTTCTTAATGTTATGTTGTCCTTACCTCACCTTCATTCATTTCTGGATGGGACAGGGTCCCTAGCACCTCCTTTCTTGGGTGGCTCAAGGGAAAACACTCTTCAGAACAGTTGTTCCTGGAGGCCAAATCCACTTTGTAATGAGTAACAAAGGTATGAGGCTTTACCCATGTCGCTGCAGCACAAATTGAATCTATGGGTAAATCTAGCCTGAAAGGCTGAAGAGGTTGCAATAGCCCTTGTAGAATGACCTTTTATCTTTCCTGGTAGTTCTCTATTTTAAGATGTGTAAGAGAAGTTACGCAATCAGTAAGCCATTTTGAAAGCATGGCTTCAGATATTGGGGTGCACTTTTTCATATCTGAGGAGGATACAAATAGTTGTCTGATTTTCTGAATTCCTTTGTTCTGTGCAGGTAGAAACGTAATTGTCTGCATACTTCCAATTGATGTAATAGGTATTCTGCCTTGTTGCCATAATTTGGAAAAAACACTGGTAAGTCAATGGATTGATTTAAATTAGTCTCAGAACATACCTCAGGTAGAAAAGACGGATTAGTTCTCAGGGACACTCCATATTTGTGGAAAATCAAATAGGGGAACGTATTGATAATGCTTGGAGTTCCGATACCCTCCTGGCAGACGTGATGGCTACTCAGAAGATTGTTTTCCACATTAGAAACTTTAGATGACAAGATGATGCAGGTTCAAAGGGAGGAAGGATTAGAGTGGACAATACCAAATTGAAGACCCAGGGAGCTGGTGAATCTTTTACTAGAGGCCTTAGCAAGAAAGTACTTCTCAAAAAAGAATTGCAAAGTCTATGGGACATAATTTTGAATCCCATTTCTTGTAAAACAAACAATAGACCTGGGGAAGGCATACAATAAAGCTCGCAGACAGTCGAATTCTCTTCCTTTAATGTCACAACCAAAGCACAAAAACAAAGCTCTGCATTAACGTTCTGAATTACGTTTTCATTTGTAAAACTTCATCAGATGCGGGCTGAAAAAAACAAGTATTTATACCAATCCCAATTAAGACAGAACCTATCACAAAGCATTTTAATACACATAATTGATGTTTACCTAAAACCTTTAATAATTCCATAAAATATACTTTCTATGACAAAAACCTTTTGACAAAATTCCTCTACTTAAAAAAGCATTCAATATGTAATTTAAAATACAATTAAAATAATAAATATGTTGGAATATAAAACATATGTTATCGTGCAATATAAGCTATTCTATAAAAAGGAATGAAAAATCATTCTGTTGATTATTTGCACCATCTTGTGGTCACCTAAGAAATCACACTATAAAAATATGAACATTGTATTAATAAATAAAACTAATTTTTTTTAAAAATTCAATAATGATGTTTGCTCTTATTCAAATAAAAGATAAATGAGCAATGGATTAAGACCTTAAATAATGTTTTGAACCATTTTAAAAGGATGTTAAAACATTTAAAAAAATACAGAGAACAAATGCATAAAAGCACATTTCTTTTGAAAAAGTATGATTCAAGGATCCAGGTTGTTTGCCAAACTTTAACTTATAATTTTGCAGCTCTAAGTTTGAGAAGTGGGGGGCTATGGAAATCCAATCATTCAACTCTGGCCACTTATTAGCCTGTAAAGTTACCTGCCACCAGAGCGCTCTATACTCATTTTTTTCCACCCATAAGCCTCCCCCCCCTTCCATAAATTTTCACCCTTTCCAATACAAAGAACAAAAAGTGGGCATCTTCACAGTCATGTTTATGTTTGTAAAGAGCGTTAGTTTCTTTATTATTTTTTATGTCGTATACATGCTCAAATTCTTCTTCTTAATTTACGCTCTGTCTTTCCTACATAGAATGCTTGGCAAGCTTGACATTTTGCCAAGTAAACTAAACCACTACTGTCACAATTGTTAAATTCTTTCGCTTCTATTACCATACTCCTACTTTCTAAGTGAATAGTTTCTTTATTAACAATGTAGGCACACTGTGAACAATGTCCACATTTAAAAGTTCCATTTCTTCTTTTATTATCTGAAGAGTGAGAGACGTAATTCTTTTCTAGCAAATTTTTCAGGGTATAAGAATTTCTGTATACTACTTTCAACCTTTCCTTAGTTATCCTATCTAAGTGTGCAATGGCAGTGAATCTATTCCATTCCTTGTCAATAATCACCCTAATTAAACTTGAACAAGCATTGTATTCTATTACTAAGCCCCTACTAAAATTCTCTTCTACTTTACCTTGTCCTGTACTTTCTTCCATACAGCCTAAAATAGGTTTACATTTTGTTAATCTTCCTTCTAGGACCTCTTTCTCTATTTGTTCAACTAAATTATTTGGGTAGTTCCTTGTCCTAAACATCTGATTCAAAATTTTAATTTCTTCTATAAAATCATCATTATTAGATGTCATTCTGGAAGATCTTATGTATTGTCTCCTAACCAGATTTCTTTTTTGATGCATAGGGTGAGCACTGTTAAAATGTAAATAAGAATTCGAATAAGTGCTTTTCCTGTACACCTTAGAGTTGAACTTATTGTCTCTCTTGTAAATCTCTACATCCAATTACTGCACCTTTTCATATTTCACATTATGTGTGAATTTCAAGACATTTGTGGTATTATGAAGTCAGGAATCTCTTCTTTGGGTGCCACCCAAAAAATTCAAATGTCATCCAAGAATCTTTTATACAAGAGCCATTTTTGGCTAAGTATAGAATTTAATACCCGCTTTTCCTCCCATTTTGCTAAAACTAAATTCGCATATGTTGGTGCGCAGGCTGCACCCATGGCTACACCTTTTATTTGGTGAAAATATTCCCCCTTAAAATAAATAAAATTGTATTTAAAAACTAAATCTACTAGTAGTAAAATAATTGTGCATTCATTATGGGTTAAAATGTTGTCTTCAAATATTGTTTCTTCTAGCAGTGCTAGTCCTTCTTTATGGGGAATACTAGAAAATAAGTCAATTACATCACTGGTAAGGAAATTCATATCTGCTTTGTATAGGTCTTGCTTTACACATCTAAGGAAATCCCAAGAATATCTTAAAATATTTTTTCTCATTAACCATGACATTTTAAGTTTTGAATCAACATACTTAGCTAGAGGTAGGGTAAGTACCTGTATGCTTTTTGGTTAAGTAGTCCTTCCACTGCCATATCAATTCTCCAATAAGCTATATTAATTTCATTTTTGATTTACTGGAGTACCTACTGGAAGCCTTTAGTTTTCATTCATTTTTGCCTTCGTATGTGAGGACATCCATTAAAACTACCCCACCTCCCTTGTCTGGTTTCATAACTCTTACGTTTACATCTTTTCTGAGTTCATTGAATTACAGTATTTTCCCTTGCATCTTAAGTTTCTTTTGTATCTTACTTTATTAAAGTTGTTTCTAATTTCATTTTCAACCACATTTTCAAAGTTTTTTATTTGTGGGTGTAAGGGAGGACTGAACACACTTCTCTTCACCAAATTTGTTGGCTCACGAATTGTCTCCTGACTAAATACCTGAAAACTGACTTTTCTTGTGAATGTTTTAACATCCAATAAAGTGCTTGCAAGATCTCCTTTTTTGAGGGGTATAAATTTAATGCCTTTGGATAAACTAAAATGTTCGTTTTTCAGTTCTATGTGGCTTTAATTATATATACTAAAATCTTCCTTACTAAACCTGTAAGGGTTTTTGATGTCCTGAATGATATCTTTCTTTTCCAAGTCGGGGCAATTGGTACTCTCAACCACTAGTACCTTCCCCTCCCCCTTCTTGCCCCCACCCCGAAAATTTGAATAATACTGTTTTTGTTGATATTCATTTTTATTCCGAAGTCTCTCTGATCTACGGAGCGGGGGGTATTCATTAATATCATCCAGATCACCCACATGTTCTCCTATCCTAGTAGAATCTTCATAGTCCTCTTCTATTCTAAGGTCTCTGCGTTCACTTTCCCAAAACCTATAACTAGACTTGGGCTTAGGGTAACTAATATTATTTTTGTAATCAGAAACATCCCTTTCCAATTTTTTAATCTTTCTTATCAATTCATTGCATTGTTCATCAATTCCATTTCTAATTTTAAAATATTTCTCCTTTTCAGTTGGTATGGTAAACATAAGGTCATTTTTAATACAATCATTTAACACATCAATTTATTTCATTAAATCATTCTTTACCCTTTCATGTTCATCAACCATACTTTTCAAAACTTCAAGCCCACATCTGTTAAAAATTCCAATGAATTCTTTATGAGACACTCCCTGGGACTACACCGTTAGGATATTTACATATCCGAAGCCCTTTTGGGACAATGCCCTCAGAAATACATTCTCTCAAATTACCATTTTCTATATCTAAACTTTTGTATTTGTACAACAATTTTTCAAATTTATCCAACTGGTTTTTAAATGCATCAGTCACTGGCTTAGGGTTAGTAAATTTCTCTTTAAAATTGAATAATCATAATAGAAGGGAAAGAATATAACAATTGTGACAATAGTGGTTTAGTTTACTTGGCAAAATGTCAAGCTTGCCAAGCATTCTATGTAGGAAAGACAGAGCGTAAATTAAGAAGAAGAATTTGAGCATGTATACGACATAAAAAATAATAAAGAAACTAACGCTCTATACAAACATAAACATGACAGTGAAGATGCTCACTTTTTGTTCTTTGTATTGGAAAGGGTGAAAATTGACGGAAGGGGGGAGGCTTATGAGAGGAAAAAATTGAGTATAGAGCGCTCTGGTGGCAGGTAACTTTACAGGCTAATAAGTGGCCAGGGTTGAATGATTGGATTTCCATAGCCCGCCCCCCCTTCTCAAACTTAGAGCTGCAAAATTATAAGTTACAGTTTAGCAAACAACCTGGATCCTTGAATCATACTTTTTCAAAAGAAATGTGCATTTGTTCTCTGTATTTTTTAAAATGTTTTAACATAATAGGTTCATAGGTTCATAGGTTCATACTAGGCTATCTGCCCTAGGGCATTTATAAGCCTAGCCAGAGTGTGTGTGGCTTTCACCACCCCTTAGGATGAGAATACTATACCCATTAATTTGCTGTGCCTCTGTCCAGCAGTGATACAGAGATGATTCCCGGGGTAAACCTACGATCTCCCATCCACTCGTCAAGATTTCTCTTGAACAGAGCCTCACATGGACTGGGATTCTGTTCCATAGTGTAGGGAGTCTCTGGGTGATGAATCTGTCCCTCCAGCACGTCCTATTTATATCCGTGTTGAGGTTTAAGTCTCTTGCTCTCGTGGCTCTGGTGGATTTGGATTTTTTGAGGTGGAGCATGTCCAATAATTCCAGGTTGGACATGGCATTGTATGTCAGGCACAGATCACCTCTGAGCAGACGGTATGCGACTGAATAGAGCTGGAGTTTCTTCAGTCGGGCATCGTATGACATATGTTTGAGCCCCTTTATCCTTTTGGTGAGGAACTTTTGGGGTCTTTCCAACTGCTGCAGGTGTCGGGTAAGGTACATTCGAATGGGCGTTGTACTCAATCATTGGTCTGATAAGTGAAGAGTACAGGGGTACAATGACCTCTCCTGATCTGGATGTGAATCCCTTCATGATCAGGTGGGCAATGTAGAAGGTCTTCCTAACCACTTTGGCAATGTGAGTGTCAAAAGAGAGGTTACTGTCAACTTGGGTCCCCAGGTCCCTGATAACTTCTTCCGTGTTTAATGGATTACCACCTATGTGGTAATTAGGGTTACCTTGTTTTTCCCAAAGGGTATGACTATACATTTTTGGCATTTAGCTTAAGGCCATGGCTCTGGCACCAGTTATCCATTTCTATGAGACCTTTCTGGAGGATGTCTGTGTCTGATGGAGTGTCAATTATGGTGCCCAGTTTGCAGTCATCTGCAAATTTTGTCAACCACAATCCCCCTATGTTTGCCTGCACTTCAGAAAAATAAATGCCGAACAAGAGGGGGCCCAGGACTGAGCCCTGTGGGACACCGCTCGTGACCGGCTTAGAGTCTGACATGGCACCAGCAACTCTAACCCTGTGTGTTCTGTCCATGAGCCAGTTTGCAACCCATCTTGTGACATATGGGTTTACATCTAAGCTGGTGAGCTTTTCTATGATGTCCGAGTGGGGTATTGTGTCGAACGCTTTTGCTAGGTCAAGGTAGGCTGTGTGAACTGCCTTACCCTCATCAATGGCCTTAGTGACTGTTTCGAAAAAGTCAACCAAGTTCAAGAGGCAGGATCTGCCCTTGACAAAGCCAAATTGGGTAGGATCCAGTGTCTGTAGGTCCCCAATGTCTTTATTTATGAGTTCCATTATGATCCTCTCCATAGCTTTGCAGACAAGGCTCGTCAAGCTTATGGGGCGGTAATTTCCAGGGTCCGTAGAAGCACCGCCTTTGTGGAGTGGGACCACAGTTGCCGTCACGCCATTCTTTGGGTGCGTATCCTGTAGTAAGGCTAAGATTAAACAGCAGCCTTATGTGTGGGTTTAGTTCCTCATTGAGTTCGTAGCACACATCCGGGGACACCGTCCGGTCCCATTGATGCTGTGTTTTTGCTTTAGAGAGAGCAGCTCTCACCTGGGCATCTGAGATGTTTGGGAGGCTAGACTCTGGTGGGATAGATATTTCTCCTTTTGGGGGGGGAGGAAGGGGAGAAATTTGCACTGAACCTGTCTGCCAGTATGTTGGCAATGTCTGTGGGTTCAGTGATTTTTTTATCATTTTGGACTAATTCTGAGCATATCTGGGAGTTTCCACCCAGGTTTCTAACATAGCTAAAGAAGGCTTTATGATTGTCTTTTGTGTCATTAGCGATTTTTCTCTCAAAGTTTGCCTTGGATGATTTTATGAGTGATCGTAGTTTTTTTGCTAGTATTGATCAGAGATGCCTTCCCATTTAAGGATTTTGCTCTGTCATGTAGTAGCTTTCTCCTCTTGTTGTAGAGTTTGTTTATGGCTGGAGTCCACCAGACCGGGCGCCTGCCTTTGGTGGAAAGGGTCTTGATTTTATTAGGGATTGCTTGATCCATACATTCCTGGAGGTGCTCGTAGAAGGCATTTGTAAGGGTTTCAACAGCGTGGGTTGTGGTTTCCACTGGCTCGGGGGCCTTGAAGGATACCACTCCAGTCTTAAGAAGTGTGAAGTTTGCTTTTGAGAAGTTCTTCACTGTGGTCTTTTTTGCTGGGGGTGGGGGCGGGATGTGGATCTCCAGTGAGATTAATTTATGGTCTGATCTCACCAATGAGGGATATACTTCCGGTGTGGAGCATTTTGTCCCCATGTTTGTGATGATCAGGTCTAGTATATTTTCTCCTCTTGTGGGAATGGTGACTAGTTGTTCCATAGCATTTGAGTTTATGAACTCAAGCAACCTTTGGGCTAGGGTGTTGGGGCTTGAGTAATGTTCCCAGTCTATGTTTGGGTAGTTGAAGTCACCCAATATGATGGTGTTTGGAGAGACATTTATACTCTCCAGTGTCTTCAGGAAGGCTGTGTGGGTTTCCTGAGTTTGAGAAGGTGGTCTGTAGCATGTTACAAACTGTAGGGCAGTTTTACCTATGGTTAATTGCACCTGGATGGTCTCCGATGCTTCGTGTGTTGCCACTAACATGGAGGTGTGGGTATCCTTTATGAATATGGATACTCCCCCTCCTTTTGTGGTTCAGTCCGGATTTTGGGGCCGGGACGCATGATATGAGGTATAACCTGATAGTGCTGGGGTGCTCTCAGGAGCCTTGAACCAGGTTTCAGTCACAGCACAAACATCGATGTTCTCCATACTGAGGAGAGCTTCGAGGGCGTGCATCTTGAGGTTTAGACTTCTGGCATTGAGCAGTATTACCCTTAGTTTTTCTCCATTTTTGTTTTCTAGGGCGGTAGGTTTATCATTTGAGCCTTGCCTAAAATAGGCACTATGGGGGTGGCAAGAGCCTTTGCCAATATCCGGAAGCCCAGGGGTGACAGGTGCAAGCCGTCCCTTGCGAAGCAGCGTGGCTTGTCAAGCATGTCATCCCAGGCAGACAGACATTGGATCCCCTTAGAATGACACCAGTAATTAAGCTAATTATTAAAGCTGATCATTTTGTCGCTGTATTGTGGCATCATTCTTGGTGAGATAAATTCCCACTGCCAGTCTCAAACCCAGGACCTTGGTAACATTAGTCTGTATGACCTACCACTAAGCCATGACATAATCCTTTTAAAATGGTTCAAAACATTATTTAAGGTCTTAATCCATTTCTCATTTATCTTTTATTTCAATAAGAGCAAACATCATTATTTGCCAACAGTAAATGTGTTGCCATGCAGATCGGTAGAAATAATTCAGGCTACCATTACGCCACTAACAAGAACATCCTACAAGCTGTAAATTATTATAAGGACTCTGGAATCATCACTTTGCCTGAGCTCACTTTTGAAAACCATGTTCAATCAACCTGTAGAAGTTTTCCTTATTCTGGTACTTATCTGATCTGTAAAAATCAGTATCTTCTGCATTGCTAGGATACTAATACCTCCATAATAAAAATTGATAAAATCAAAAACATAGTGCCACATTTTGAATATACATGAGATAACGAAAAACTGGAACATTTCCAATGAAATTTCACAAGACTGTTCTCACAGCCTTATGGTTTTGGGTATGTATGTCAATTCAAACAGTAGCTGCTGCTTAACAGTCCATATGCTTATATCCTATTTTCTTTGAACACCATTTATGTATTTTTTACATTTGGTTAATTAAATATTGTTCATAGGAAGATAATGCCAAGAACAAGTGGCACTATCAATAACACAGTATATCCCTAAATAAGTATAGTATTACTCCATTTATCATCATATATACAGCTCAATATATTTACCAAATTTAAGTTTGCTGACTACATTAACATCAAGATCCAAATATGATCACCTTTCTTGAATCAAACTTTTTTCAAGTGTTAACTACCTTTAGTTCCTATTTTTTTTTTATTTTCATAAACACTGCTCTGCTAACATCTAGGGATAGATTATTTTGATCAACCCAGTGACCAACAGTCCTTAGCATGACTTATCTCTCATTCAAATAAGAAACTTTGCAGTTTTAGATCTGTGCAACCACAGAGTAAAGATTTAACACCTGTGGCACACTCATTCCTCCGTGTGAATTCAGTAGTAGTAACTTGGACAGAATTTACCTACTAATTTCCCAAGGTACAATAAGGTGGGGGGACAGGCTAGATAGGAATTATATTTTACAAGAACATGTGTTGAACATACCATAACAGTAGATGTTCGAATGATCACTGCTGCAGTAACCTTAGCTGTATGGCCAGCTTCCAAAGTTTCAGGACACTTTCCATGCATTCAAACTGTCAAGCAGCATGAGCTGAGCTGACTAAAAGAAATGCTTGAGCTTGAAGCCCTTCAGAGCTTTCCTGCCTGCAGAAAAGAGAGGCTGAGCCCTGAAAGGACCATGCTAGGAACACCAAAAAACAAGGGAGATGGAGGGAGTGGCTACTGCAGCAATAATCATTTAAACATCTACTGTTATGGTAAGCTCGTTACCCCGACCCCATGTAAATGGGAAAAAGGGGATGATGATGATGATGATGATGATGTTATGGTAAGCTCAACCTACACAACTGTGCTATGTGCATCATATTGATCACTGCTGCAGTAGCCTTAGCTATATGAGTAGACTACCATGGCAGACTACATTTGGGAGATTGAAGGAGAAGAGTTCAGGAACCTCTGCAGAATTGTCCTAGCAAAGCTTGATTAAGACCTAGAGAAGGAATCAAGCTTATATTGCTTTGTAAAAGTATGCACAGCGGACCAAGTAACAGGTTCTACAATATTTCTAGAATCCAACCCTTTCTAAAAAGCCATAGATGAAGCCAAGTCCCTGGTACAAAAGGCTTTGATCCTAATTGTAATAGATTTATTACGGTGAATACAAAAGGTAATATAGCCCCATTTAGAATGGTCTGTCCCTTCTTACCTTCACAAACATAAAACATCTGATCAGAAGATCTGAGAGATACTGTTGTCAAGATAGTACCATAGTGGTCTGTGGATATGCAAGACATGCATGATCCTCTCTCTCATTTGTAGATTCAGTAGAGAAAACAGGGAGACGGACAGTTTGCCTTCAAGTAAGCTTGGATACTTCTAAGGCATAAAAGAAATATTAGTTCTGAAAGAAACACTGTCCCTATGGAAAAAGGGTATGGTTGACTCACCATAAGAGTGCAAATCAGATATACTTCCTGGAGAGGTCAAAGAAAGCAGTAAAACCATTTTATATGATTAGCTGCTCCAAACAGAGCAAGTGTTAGCTTCTCAAACACAAAAAGTAAGATCTTCAGTTTACTTGATGTTTCTCTTATGCAAAACCCCTTTTCAAGGGCATTCTGACGTGAGATTGCCTTGAAAAATGAGGATCTATGAACAGACATACTGAAATGGGCAATAAAGGAAACTTGGTAGAGGAAGGCCACAGGACAGTAACTCACACAAATTGTAAAACCAGATAAGCACTAGCCCTGAATGGGTGCTGGCAGGCTTTCTTGCCCATTAGTACCTGCTACACATCCTCAGTAAATAGGAGCTTAAAAAGAATTAGGCCATTATTATCCAGACAGTCAACTGAAAATGACCGATGTTACAGTGTATCAAACACCTCCGGCCATGTCTGCAGTAGCAGCTGGCTCGAAAGGAGGGAGAGTGAGCTTCTCCAATACAAAATTGAGGTCCCAGGCAGGGGTTGGAGCTCTCAAGGGTGGTCTTAAGTTTTTGGCCCCTCTGAGATGCTGCTTTAGCAGAAGAAGAGAGAAGAGGGGAGGTTCTGTGTTGTAATGAGCTGAAATGGCTGAGGCATGGATTTTTATGAAAGAAAAGGACAGGCCCTTGTGAAGCATCTCAGTTAAGTTAAGCAAAATCTGAGGAATGTTGGGCACTGCTGTGCTTATCCCTTGAGAGTGATTCCAGGCACAGAATCTCTTCCATTTTTCAGCATAAGATTTTCTAGTACTAGGTCTTCTCGCCTCCAAAATGACATCCATCACAGGTTTGCTGAGGGATGCTAAGGGTGAATTTAGGTGATTAGCCACGCTGCAAGATTCCAAGTTTGGAGCGGAGTGTGCAGAATTTGGTTGTTCTGCCGAGACAGTAAGTAAGGTGTCTGAGGCAGGTGTCACGGTGGAAGGTGTGACACACTGCGCAGGAGTGGGTACCAGTGTTGGCGAGGCCAGTCTGGAGCAATCAAAATCATTTTTGGTTTGTCCTGTTTGACTTTTAGTAGTACTTTGGAGAGCAGAGGGGGAAAAGGCATAGACCGACAGGTTTTTCCAACTGAAGGATAGAGCATCCACTTTCCAGGCTTTTTAGTGATGAGTTCTTGTGCAAAATTTATCCAACTGATAGTTCTGGGGTGAGGCAAAAAGAACTATGTCTGGGCTCCCCCATTTGCATGTCAACATGTTGACAATCCGTGGATCCAGTTTCCATTCGTGTGGGCCCATGAGATTTCTGCTTAGTTTGTCTGCCAGAGTATTCAGCTTTCCTGGCAGGAAATGAGCTGAGGCTGTCAGTGCATTCTGTACAGCTAGCATTTCTTTTTGACTGATATGAAGGTGCATTTGATTTGGGCTCCATTTGCCCTGAATGCACTTCCCTGCCAGATGAGCCCCCCCATGCATAGTCTGATGTATCTGTAGTTAGGGTTTGGGCGGCAGGAGGTGGTGTGAATGGCAGTCCCTTGTTTTGGTGGCAGGCCTCTGCCCACCATAGGCACTCTAGTTGCAGGCAAGGTATGATAGGAATCATCGTTTCCAGGCTGTGACAATGCTGACTCCATAGACTTTTTAAATACCACTGAAGTTTCTTCATATGTAGCCTTGCATATGGAATTAGAAGAATGCAGGAGGCCATGAACCCCAAGACTTGCAGTATCTGCCTTACAGAAAGCAGGGTTTTTGTGGCCACCTGTTTGAAGCAAGTCACCAAATGAATTTGCTTCTCTGGGATAAGGAAAGCCATCTGGGCAGTTGTATTCAAGCTTGCACCCAGGAATGTAATTTTTGGAGAGAGTACCAGTTGTGACTTCTTTTCGTTTATAGTGTACCCTAGACACGTTAGAAGCCTTTTTACAAATGCCAGATGTTTTAGAAGAGTGTGGGAGGCTGGCATAATGGTTAAAGTGTTTACCTTACAGACACAAGGTGCAGGGTTTGATTCTCACAGGGGGTAATTGGCTAGGCTTAAAATGGCCCACAAGGGCAGTTAGTCTAGTACTAATCTATGAACTCTATGAACTATAAAAATGTCCTTGTTTTCTGCCTGAATTAGACATCGTCCAGGTATGGATATATTTTAATATTTTGTTGCCTGCAAAATGGAATTACTGGAGCCAGGCATTTTGTAAAGAACCTGGGCGCAGTAGATAAGCCAAAGGGAAGTGCAGAGAACTGGTAATGCAAGAAGCCTGCTTTGAAACGGCGGTATCTTCTGCAAGATTCCCTGAATGGGATATGCAGGTAAGCCTCCTTTAAATCTAGAGTTGCCAACCAGGCATCTTTGCCTAACACAGGAAGCAACTGGTGAAGAGTCAGCATCTTGAATTTTGGGATGTTCAGAAAGGTGTTTAGAGTAGTTAAGTCCGGAATTGGACGCCAAGATTTGTCTTTTCTGAAAAAAGTCTTGAATAGAAACCTTGTCCCTTTTCCTCTTCTGGTACTAGTTGAATAGCCCCCATGCTCATGAGGGAAAGTACTTGTTTCCGGGCCTCTGCCCAATGATTTGGGGGCAGGTCTGGCCATCCACTTGGAATTGGCAACGTGTGGAAATGAAATCTGTATCCCTGGGATACTATGTTTAGAATCCATTTGTTCTGGGATATAAGTTGCTAGTTTTTTTGCATGAAGAGCCAGTTTTCCCCCCAAAGGGGCGGCTAAAAGCTAAGTGCTTGCTAAGTGTAAAGGGAAGTCATTGAGATTGCTTACCATAGGGAGGTGTCTTGCTGTTTCCAGATTTGGAAGAGAAGGCACCCCATTGTTTTGTTCTGAAAGTCCTTTAGGACTGAAACCTGGTGCCTTTGGAATGTCTGGGTTTGACTTGAGTGGCTCTCAAAGGAACTGGAAAGGACCAGTTCTTAGTAGGCCAGTGTCTACTAAATCTTGGAGGTTGTACTTGTATGAAATCTTTCATAGTTTGCATAGATTTAGCTTTATCTTCCATCATTTTTAGAACTTTTTCAGCCTTATTACCAAAGAGACGATCCTGTTTTAAAGGAGCATCGAACAATATTGCTTGAACATGATCAGGCAGATTTTGCTCTTTGAACCAAGCATGCCTTCTTAGCACAGACCCAGTTACAGCAGCCCTGCAAGAGGCCTCCAAAGAATCAAAACCACATTGCAAAGTATGTTTTCCAACTTGTTCAGCTGAATGCAATAAGTCCTGTAAATCTTTATTTTCCACACAATCAGAAATCAACATCATTTTCTGTTTAAGCAGTCCCATGACATGCTGCTATTTTAGCATATGGAATTGACAGTTTAAAGCCCTGATTGCCAGGGTTGCAGAAGTGTAAACCTTCTTACCCCATCTATCCAACGCCCAGGAATCTCTATCATAAGTGGTAGGATTTTTAGCAGTAGAAGCCTTAATGCCCTTGGGACACTGAGAAATGGTTTCAGGATCTGCAACAGGATTTTTGAAAAGGAATTTGTGGGAGTCAGGAACCCTGTAGTATCTGTCTGGCTTACAAGGAGCCGGAGGCAGAGAATCAGGAGCCATACTAGATTCTGAAAAAAACATCAACAACAATGTCTTGAACAGGAGGTATAGCCAAAGGCCTATGCTGAGGAAGAAGAAAATCCCTAAGTCTCTTTTTAGATTCAGAAAAATACTGACTTTCCCAGTGGAAATGTTCCCGTAAGGTATGCAAAGTTTCCCCAAAAGAAAAATCCTCAGGGGGAGAAACAGATGGAATGGAATCTTCTGCATCAGAGTACTCATAAGTAGGTATAGACAATTCCTGGTCATTAGAAGAGTCAGAAGAAATAGAATCCTGTTTAGAAGATTCATAATCAACATCTTGCCTAGGCCTCTTAGAAGAGGGGGTTGGCTATCCCTGATCAGAGTAATTAAATCTTCAGCAATTTTGATAATTTGTTTTTTAGGCATAGGGGCCTGCACAAGTGGCCCACACCTTGGTTTTGTAGGCATAGGTTGAGATTTTGGCCTTAGTTTTGAAGATGGCGTCGGTCCAATATACAAATCTGTAGGCCTGAATACACCCTCAGAAGCCAGTGCCTGCACAGTGGCTCCGGACCCATCCAAGGTAGAGACATCCGCGTGTTCCAGAATTGAAGCATCTCGCGGCATTCCGGACTCCGAATGGGTCTCAGTTGAGGCCTGGGAATCATAAGTAGCGGGCATCAGGGGCTGCAAAAGCACCTCATTGAGTACCAGCGAACTGGCGACTGGCTTAGGAGAAGCATCGTCGGCAGTTTTGGACCTCAACGGCCTGTCTCTGTCTTTTTCTTTGCGTTTTTTAGGTATTCCGGTAGTCGGATTGCTAACAGATGACATTTCTGGATAAAGCGCAAGCCAAAATATTTAGAAGCAAAAATGTACCGATGCTTAATAGTTGTATCTTTCGGCTTTTCCCGGTTAGGGGTCGCCACAGTGGAACTCCGGTCTGCTAATGATTGGCAGCAGATTTTTACGTACCGAGTTGCCAGCCCTGACGTACAACCTTCAACGAAGGTACGCCCATTCACGCATGTCTCCACACAGAAAACGCTTTAGCCGAAAATCAAACGGGACAACGTCTTGCTGTGAGGCGACAACGCTACCGCAGCACCACCACCACAGTGTACCGATGCTTGATAGTGCGTTGATTAAATAAAGCACACAACTGACAGCAAGGTATGTTGTGGTCGGGGCCTAGGCAAGGAATGCAGTACAAATGAAAATCCTTACGAGGTATTTGCTTCCCACAAGTAATGCAATTAACTTTTACTGACATCCATAAGGAGCAAGAAAAAGTTTCCCCAACGGGGTACTTAGCTTTTTAGTTGAAGACTTCAGATCTGAAACTCGAAAACGAAAATTTCAGGAGTCGGCCAACTGCTTCTGCTTCGGACACCGCGCAGCAAGAAAGACTGATGTAATGGTGTCGGCTGCATGTTTTATACCCATGATGACCTGACGTCACGGAAGAAGGGACAGCAACCGACGCAGGACCCAAGACTTTGTTAATCAGGCCACCTGAGGGCAACCTGCCAGCAGATTACCCCAAATGTAATGACTGCAACAGTGAAACAGGAAGAACATCACAGGGGGCACAACAGAAGGAGAAGGGCAGTCAATCTCTAACAGATCATAGTACCTGTTCTGTACCTCTGAGTCTTGAGGGCAGTCCCATTTAAAGAAAGCTCTGATCATGGAAATGGTTTCTCTGAAAGGGATGTCCTTCCTCAGGGGAATCAGTATCATCTGACTCTACTTCAGGGGAAGCTGAGTAGAACAAGCAAGAGACTCATCTGAAGAATAAACTTCCTCTCCTGAAGGCTTCTGCTCCAAAGAAGAGCTCCTCAGAATAGAAGTGGGAGAAACTGGGGGGAAGAGAAATGGCAGATGAATGCCTTAAAGCCATAAAAGCATTAAGAATGCCCTGTGAAAAAGCCTGTAGACTGCAGTAGGGTCGTGAGGAGGTGAAAGACATTTTAGCTTTCACTTCCTTTTAAGTGGAGGAGCTGCCTTAGGCTGAGAGGAAGGGACCAACGTAGGCCTACCCTCTGGCACAGACACTGGACTCTCTTTACTGGCTATGTAAAGAGAAGTACTTCTTAGGGGGGTCCAAAGAGATTAGCCATGGTTTCCCCTTACCATCCTGACTGGACGTCTGTGAAACCTCTGTGGACATGCTAATGGCAATTTCCTTAGCGGCTTCCAAAGTGGTACCTGCTGTAGGAAAAGAGCCAGCAACCATATGGGACCTCCAAGCCTTCATTGGCCTTAAGAGGGACATCCGGATTCAGAGTTGCAGCCAAAGATTCAGGCTTATGTTTTTTGACCTTCTTTAAAGGCTCACTGGATGGACCTGATGGACCCTCCATAGCAAGTGCTAGCCTCTTATTTTTCTGGTTCTCCAGATAAATATTTAAAGTAGAAAGACTACTGCAGACCATCCTAGGGACAAATGCCTAACAAACTGAGCATGCCTTGTAATCGTGTGCAGACCCTTGAGAGGGAACAGACACTGGTTGGGATTATGTGTGTGGAGTCGGTCTTCCACAATGGCACTAGCCTTTCTCAGATGACATGAATCTTAAGAAACATGAAGTAGCAATAAATGAATACAAGAAAAATCCCTAGTGCGGCACTTATCTGAAAACAGCAACCACTCGGCGATTACACAAATGAGAGAGGATGGCATTCGGACTGGCGGCAAAGAAGATCTGATTGAGAGACCACTCGTGAGGTATCAGAACAGACCTGCTAAGTCTGTCCTGTACTATGTTTGTGTTTCTCAGAATGTGCACTGCAACTAGAAAGTGGTTGGTGGAGATTGCCCATTGCCACACTCTTATAGCCTCTCTTGCAGACTGGATAAGACCAAGTTCCCCCTTATTTTTTGATGCATCAGACTACAGTCATGATGTCGGTCTGAAGTGCAATAATCCCTAGAAGAACATCTTGGAAAGCATGCAACGCTAACAGGACTGTTTTCATCTCCAAGACACTGACATGCAAATTGGTCTCTTGGGGGGGACCATGTGCCTTTTGCCCATCCTTCCCAAGTAATACCCTTTCCACCCCAATTGGGAGGTATCAGTAGTCACCATGGCCATTGGGGTGGTGCTAAAATAGAAGGTCAGCCTAGACAAATGTCATCCAACTGGATCCACCACTGGATATGGCATTTGTAAATCGGTGTAAGCTTGACTGGAAAAAAAGGTGTTGTCAAACAACAGACCATTGAACAGCTACAGTCCACTGAAGAACATGCATATAGTAATGTGCTAAACAAAGCAAGACTAATGCTGCTGCCGTAGACCCCAACATTTGAAGAATGAATCTGTCTGGAAGAGATGAGTGGGATAGAATTTGATGAACCTGGGATAAGAGTGTGTCTATGCAGTGAGTTCATACAGATGCAATTTGCACCGTCGTGTTCAGACGTGCACCAATAAACTCTAGGCTCTGTACTGGTGTGAAATTTGACTTGGCATTAACTGTTATTCCCAGTAAGTGACAAAACTGGAGCAAATAGTCCCTAGATTGTTGAAAGAGATGCATAGAGAGGATGGTGAGGAGCCAGCTATCTGGGTACGGAAACACCCTGAATCCTTTTAGTCTCCAGTGAGCTGCCACCACTGTCACATATTTGGTGAACACGCTGGGGGCTGTATTGAGTCCAAAGGGCAGGGCTCTGAACTGGTAATGACTGGCTCCCTGATGAAAGCATAGATATCTTCAGGAGTGCCCGTTTATTTTGATGTGATAGTACGCATCCTGAAGATCTATACAGCACATCCAAACTTCCTTACAAAGAAATGGCAGAATGGACTGTACTGTGACCATTTGAAACTTTGACTTTTTCCATGTAGTGGTTCAGTTTGCTTAGATCCAAAATTGGTCTCAGTCTTTTTTGGCACTAAAAAGAAGAGCGAGTAAGTTCTGAATCTTATTTGGTCTGGTGGGACCTTCTGGATGACTCTTTTGTACAGCAGCTTTTGAATGTCTTGGGCTGCTGCCTTCCTCTGACTGGTTGGAACAATGGAAAGCTTCTTTTGTTTGTAGATTGGGAGTTGGGAAAATGGTATGAAGTAAACTCTGGATATTATTTTTAGCACCTAGTTATAATAGCCCAGGTGTCTAGTTGCAAAGACAACTGTCGACCGACTGCCTCCAGAGGTGAGCAGTCAGGCAGCACTTAAGGGTCGCTGATAGGGTTTATCCAGAAAAGAATCACAGAAACCCTGATTTTGCACACCTCTTCTGCCTCTATGGCAGCATCTATTATTAGAAAGTACAGCTGTGTACACTTACCATAAATGTAGATGTTAGAGTGTATTCACTGTTGCAATCATCACATCTGGGTTATCCTGCCAGGGGTTGCCCTCAGTCAGCCCGAATACCAGAGGCTTAGTATTGCTGCATCGGTTGCTGTCACTCTAGGACTGACGTCAGGTCGTCAGTGGTATAAAATCAGGCAGCCAATGCCATTACATGAGTTTTTCTTGCCCTGTCAGGAGCCCCCAAATAGACAGCTAGGTTATGGTGGAAGAACACCACCAGTAGAAAGTAAATACCAAAAAATTCCCTGTAAGGAGAGAGGAAGTGAGAGAGAGAGAGAGACAAGGGGGGTGAAAGGTGGGAAACTAGGACTGCAACTGTGAAAACACTCGAACATCTACATTTATGGTAAGTGTACACAACTGTTCTATGTTCTGTACTTCATGTTTCACTGTTGCAGTCATCACATTGTGGTTGATTCCCAAAGCTGAAGAAAAGGGTGGAGGCAGTCAAGAAGACTGGGGGCTGGCTAGGATGCCCTGCAAGACTGCGGTGGCAAAGACTGCCATGGATTTGGAGAAGATAGGCAGGTGGTAATGCTTGGTGAAGGTATGAACAGATGTCCATGTTGCAGCCTCCAGGATGTCCCTGGTGGGGACCCCTCTGAGAAACGCTGCAGAGGTGGAGGTTGCCCTGGTGGAATGTGTCCTGACTCCCTTTAGGGGCAGTTTCCCATGCTGTTTGTAGCAGAAATGGATGCAGTATGCTATCGATTTGGAGATTGTTGGTTTGGAAATTACCTTGCCCTCTGCCCCTTCTGCGAAGCTAACTAGCAATTGATCAGTTTTTCTAAAAGATTTAGTCCTGTCCAGACAGAATCTGAGCTGTCTGTGCACATCTAGAGAGTGAAGAATCCTTTCCCCCTTGATTTGTGGGTTAGGGAAAAAGGTGGGCAAATGTATGGATTGGTTGAAAGCCACACTGGACACCACTTTAGGCATGAAGGATGGGTTAGTCCTGAGGGAGACCCTGTAAGCATGGAGAATGATGAAGGGCTCTACATCCATGAGTGCTTGTAGCTCTGATACTCTTCTAGCTGAAGTGATGGCCAGAAGCAAGGCTGTCTTCCAATAGAAATTTCAACTCTGCTGAAGCTGAAGGTTCAAAGGGGGTGGGGCGAGATTTTCCAACACAAAGTTAAGGTCCCAAGCTGGGGTAGGAGCTCTTCTGGGTGGCCTTAAGTTGTTGGCCCCTCTTAGGAACTGTCTGATGAGAGGGTGTGAGAAGAGAGGTGGCTCTGCGCTGTACTGAGCAGAGATGGCAGAGGCATGAATTTTAATAGAAGAGAAGGATATACCCCTGTGTAGTAGGTCTGCCAGGTAATCTAGGTTGAGAGGTAGGGAGGGCCGTCTCGTTCCAGCTCCCTTAGCCTGGATCCAGGTGCAAAACCTTTTCCACTTGTCAGCATAGGATTTTCTAGTGCTGGGGCATCTGGCCTCACATATAACATCTAGGGCATGTTTGCTTAGGCTGGCAGCTTGAGGAGAGTTCAGGGAATAAGCCAGGCTGCCAGGTTGAGGGTCTGCAATTGGGGATGCATGAATTCTCCATTCCCCTGGGTCAGGTGTATTGGGGGATGTGAGGTAGGTGCCATGGTGGCAGGAGTGACAGGCTGTGCAGCAGTGGGTACCAGTGCTGACGTAGGCAGTCTGGGGCAATCAGGATTGCCTCGGTTTTTCCTCTCTTATTTTGAGCAGTACACTTGGAATGAGTGGTAGGGGGGGAAATGCATAGACTGAGAGGTTTACCCACTGGAAGGATACAGCATCCACTTTCCAGGCCTTGCTGTGAGGTTCCCTGGTGCAGAATTTGCTGAGCTGATAAATGGAGTGGGAGGCAAAGAGGTCAACCTTCAGCGTGCCCCATTTCTGGGATACAAGGGTGAAGGTTCTATGGTCTAGCTGCCACTCGTGTGGGTCTAGCAGATTTCTGCTTAAGTTGTCTGCAGAGAGTTTAGGGAGCCTGGCAGGAATTGTGCTAGCAGGTGTAGTTGCATGGCTGAGGACATGTGCCAAAGGGTCATGGCGAGCCTGCAGAGAGGATAAAAGCGAGTCCTCCCTGCATGTTGATATACCACATCACTGTGGTGCTGTCTGTTTTAATCAGTAGCGGTCCTGGGGAGAGTAGGGTTCTGAAAGCTGTCAGGGCGTGCTGAACAGCTAGCATCTCTTTTTGGTTGATGTGTAGATGTATCTGATCTGGGGTCCAATGGCCCTGACTGCACCTGCCGTCCATGTGTGCACCCCAGGCATAGTCTCATGCATCTGTGGTGAGGGTCTGGACAGCATGGGGTTTTGAGAAGGGATGCCCCTTGTTGTGGTTGCATGCTGTTCCCACCAAAGAAAATCTTTCCTTAGACAAGGTATCACTGGTATGAGAGTTTCCAGGTCTTGAGAGTGTTGAGACCAAAGGCTTTTTAGGTACCACTGTAGTTTTCTCATATGCAGTCTGGCACATGGAATGAGTAGGATGCAGGAGGCCATGAACCCTAGAGCTTGCAGGATTTTCCTTGCGGGCAACTGGTGGTTACTTGAGTGAAGTAGCCTGTCAGGTAGGCTTGTTACTCTGGAGTAAGGAAGGTCTGTCTAGGCTTGCTCGCAGGAATAAAATTGTGTGTGTGGGGACTAGTTTTGATTTATTTTTGTTGATAGTTTACCCCAGGGAGCTCAGTAGGTCCTTTACAAGCACTGGTTCTGTAAACCAGGGGTCATGAGTGGGGTTGGGAGGGTGGCTTAATGGCTAAGGTGTTTGCCTTATAAACACAAGATGCAGGGTTTGAGTCTCACAAGGGATAATTGGCTAGGCTCAAAATGGCTGACAAGGGCAGTCAGCTTAGTACTAAACTATGAACCTATGAACAAACATCAGGTGCTGTAGCAGTTTTTCCTGTCTGCCTGAATCAGGCAGTCGTCTAAGTATGGGTAAATTTGAATATTTCTTTGTCTGCAAAAAGCAATGGCGGGAGCCAGACATTTTGTGAAAACTCTAGGAGCAGTGGATAAGCCAATGAGAAGCGTAGAGAACTGAAAGTGCATAGATCCTGCCCTGAAACGTAGGTATTTCCTGCATGATTCCCTGATTAGGATGTGTAGGTAGGCCTCTTTTAGGTCTAGGGTGGCTAACCAAGCATCCTTGGAAAGCATTGGTAGAAGCTGCTGGAGGGTGAGCATTTTGAATTTTGGTATCATCAGAAATGTGTTTAGAATGCATAGATCGAGGATGGGGTGCCACGTGCCCTCTTTCTGGGTACCAGGAAGAGTCTGGAGTAGAAACCTTGGCCTATTTGTTCTGCAGGAAAGTACAGTTGTGTACCTACCATAAATGTAGATGCTCGAGTGTATTCACTGTTGCAGTCATTACACTTATCCTGCTGGCAGGCTACCCGCAGTCGGCCTGAATTCCAAAGTCCTGGTCCAGCATCAGTTGCTGTCACCTCTTCCCTGACGTCAGTGCGCAAGATGCAGCTGACACCATTTTCTTCAGTTTTTCTTGCCCCAGATGTCAGGTGCCCCCAAAAGGGTAGACTGTAAATATTATGATCATAAAAAAGCATGCACATAACCTTCATCTACAAGCAAATACACCACATAGATTGTATAGAATAGAGAGGTACAGATAAGTCCCAGCAAAGAAAAAAGGGAGATGGTGGGAAGGTAACCTGGACTGCAATAGTGAATACACTCAAACATCTACATTTTTGTACCTACCATAAATGTAGATGTTCGAGTGTTCACCGTGCTGCAGTCATCACACTAGGGTTTATCCTGCCGTCAGGCGGTCCCGCAGTCGGCCTGAGTTCCAAAAAGTCTTGGTCCGGCGTCGGTTGCTGTCGCTTCTTCCCTGACGTCAGAGCGCCAGGGGTATACAAGAGGCATCAGACGCCATTTTCTTCAGTTTTTCTTGCCCCAGATGTCAGGTGCCCCCAATAGGTAGGCAAAATATATGTGTGTGTATATATATATATATATATATATATATATATATATATATATATATATATACACATATATATATATATATATATAGCTAGATAAAAATAAAACAATACCTTTAGGCACAAGCAAATACACCACAGAGGTTGAATAGGATAGAGTGGTATAGATAAGTTCAGCTAGTTCAGAGGGGATGGAGGGAGGGTAACCTGGACTGCAGCAGGGTGAACACGCGAACATCTACATTCATGGTAGGTACAAAACTGTACTATGTTCATCGTGTTACCCTGCTTCAGTCATCACACTTGGGTTGAATCCCAAAGCTAAGGATGGGAGGTGGAGTTAAACAGGGTTAGAAGGAGCTAGTAGGCCCTGCAAAACTGCAGTGGCAAAACCAGCTCTAGTCTTAGAATATAGAGGTAAGTGATAGTGTTTGGTGAAGGTGTGCACTGAACTCCAAGTTGCAGCTTCCAGAATATCCTTGGTTGGCACTCCCCTGAGAAAGGCTGCTGATGTAGCTGTAGCCCTGGGACCTAACGTTAGCAGGTACCGGTTTCCCATGATGCGTGTAGCAGAAACTTATACAATACCCTATCCACTTAGAAATGGTCTGTTTTGAGATAGCTTTTCCTTGTGATCCTGTAGCATAGGCTACAAAGAGCTGGTCAGAATTTCTGAAAGCCTTAGTTTTATCCAAGTAGTAACGTAATTGCCTGTGAATGTCCAAAGAGTGCAGGAGTCTTTCTCCTTTGTTCTGGGGATTTGGGAAAAAAGTGGGCAAATGAATGGTTTTGGTTTAGGACCACACTGGATACCACCTTTGGCATAAAGGAAGGGTTAGTTCGTAGAGAGACTCTGTCTTGATGAAAAATGAGGAAAGGCTCCACTGCCATTAGTGCCTGTAGCTCTGAGACTCTTCTAGCTGAGGTTATTGCAAGTAGCAGGGCAGTTTTCCATGAAAGAAATTTTAAATCAGCTGAAAAAGCTGGTTCAAAGGGCGGCAGTGTAAGCTTTTCCAGAACAAAGTTGAGATCCCAAGTAGGTGTTGGTGCTCTCCTTGGTGGTCTTATGTTCTTAGCCCCTCTGAGGTACTGTCTTAGGAGTGGATGTGAGAATAAAGGAGGATCCGTGTTGTAATGAGCTGAAATTGCTGAGCTGTGGATCTTAATAGATAAAAAGGAAAGACCTTTGTGCAACATCTCAGTTAAATATTGTAGAATTTGAGGAATGTTTGGATCAAGGGGATTTTGGCCTTTAGCCTGGTTCCAGGCGCAAAATCTTCCATTTGTCTGAATAGGTTTTCCTGGTGCTGGGCCTCCTGGCCTCTAGAATGACATCCATAACTGCTTTAATAGAGGTGTTGGCTGGTTGTTTAGGTAATTTGCCACGCAGCCAGGTTTAAAGTCATGAACTAACTGTGTAGAATCTGATTGTCTCGCTGGGTGAGCAGGTGAGGAATTTGTGGGAAAATCCATGGTGGACCATGGGCCATGTTCCTTAAAATTGGATACCAATGCTGGCGTGGCCAGTCTGGTGCAATGAGAATCATTTGTGGCCTCTCTAATCTGACTTTCAGCAGTACCTTTGCTAGAAGAGGCAGTGGAGGAAAGGCATACACTGTTAATGTTTTCCAACTGAATGAGAGGGCGTCCACTTTCCAAGCTTGTGGATGGAATGTCCTTGTGCAAAATTTTTGAAGTTGGTAGTTTTGGGGGCTTGCAAACAGATCTATTTTTTTGGTGTCCCCATTATTGAGCTATCATTGCAAATACTTGTGGATCTAGTTTTCACTCGTGTGGATCCATGATGTTTCTGCTTAGGTCGTCTGCCAATGTGTTTTTCTTCCCTGGCAGGAATTGTGCTTGTAATTGAACCTGGTAAGACAGTGCAGTGTTCCACAAGGTCATTGCTTGCCTGCATAGAGGGTAGGAATGTGTGCCCCCTTGCTTGTTTATGTACCACATTACTGTGGTATTGTCCGTCTTTATTATTAGTTGTCCTGGGTTGTAAGAGGTTCTTGAAAGCTGCTAGGGCATTCTGTACTGCTAGCATTTCTTTTTGATTGATATGCAGATGCCTCTGATCTGTAGTCCATTTGCCCAGAATGCACTGTCCTGCCATGTGTGCTCCCCAGGCATAGTCCGATGCATCTGCTGTCATAGTTTGCCTGGCTGTGGGTAAGGTGAAAGGCTGACCCTTGTTGAGGTGACATGCCTGTGCCCACCATAGAAACTCCTGTTGAAGGCAGGGAATGAGTGGTATCACTGTTTCCAAGCTGTGGCTGTGCTGAGTCCATACGCTTTTCATGTACCACTGTAATTTCCTCATATGCAGTTTTGCAAATGGTATTAGTAATATGCAAGATGCCATGAATCCCAAAGCCTGCAGAATTTTTCTTGCAGGGAGTTGGGTCTTTGTTGCCATTATTTTGAAATATTGAGTCAGCTGTGGTTTCTTGTCTGGCATGAGATAAGCCATCTGGGCCATTGTACTCAAGCTGGCACCCAGGAATATTATGTTTTGTGAGGGCACTAGTTTTGATTTCTTTTCGTTTACTGTGTACCCTAGGCAACTTAGAAGGTGTTTGACAAATGCCAGATGCTTTAAAAGAATGTCCTTGCTTTCTGCTTGAATAAGGCAGTCGTCCAGGTATGGGTATATTTGAATTCCTCTTTGCCTGCAGTATGCAATTACTGGTGCCAGGCATTTTGTGAAGACCCTGGGCGCAGTAGATAAGCCAAAGGGCAGTGCAGGGAATTGATAATGCATTGAACCTGCAATGAAGCAGAGGTATCTTCTGCAATTTTGTCTGATAGGGACATGCAGGTATGCCTCCTTGAGGTCCAGTGTTACTATCCAAGCATTCTTGCCCAGCATGGGAAGAAGCTGCTGTAGTGTTAGCATCTTGAATTTTGGTACTTTCAGATAGGTATTCAGAATTGAAAGATCCAGAATGGGTCTCCATGCTTTGTCCTTTCTTGGGACTAGGAAGAGCCTTGAGTAAAATCCTTGTCCTTGCTCCTGTGTAGGTACCTGTTGAATGGCTCTCATGTCCATGAGAGCTGTAATTTGTTTTTGTGCCTCTGCCCAATGATATGGTGGCAGGTTTGGCATTCCTTTTATCCTTGGTAAAGTATGAAAGTGGAATCTGTATCCTTGAGAGACAATGTCTAGGACCCATTTGTCTTTTGTGATGATGTGCCAGTTGTCTGCAAAAAATGCTAATTTTCCTCCCAAAGGAGCTGCCAGGAGAGATTTGCTTGGTAGTTTGAGGATTGAGTCATTGTGTTTGTCTTCTGCTAGCCTGGGGCCTGTCTTCTCCTCCTTTCTGGGTAGCAGTACCCCATTGGCGAGGTTTGTAAGGGCCTTGTGACTGACCTCTTCCCCTTGGGCATCTGTATTTGCCTCTCTGTGATCTGTCAGAATCTGGAAAGGACCAGTTTTTCGTTGGCCAATTTCTGCTGAAACGAGGGGGTTGTACCTGCAAAAAATCCTTGACCATCTGCATAGACATTGCCTTATCCTCCATTTTCTTTAAAACCTCTTCTGCTCTGACACCAAATAATACATCCTGCTGTAAAGGTGCATCCAATAATTTTGCTTTAACATGATCAGGAAGGGTTTGTTCTTTTAACCAAGCATGTCTATGTATGACAGACCCAGTAACAGCTGCTCTACAGGAAGCTTCCAATGAATCAAATCCACATTGTAAAGTATGTTTGCCCACCTGTTCAGCTGCATGCAACAGATCCTGCATTTCCTTGAATTCAGACTGTTCAGTATGTGTGCTCATTTTCTGTTTTGAGACATTAGGAATTGCTGATATTTCAGCATGTGAAACTGACAATTTAATGCTCTCATAGCCAGAGTTGCTGAGGTGTATATTTTCTTTCCCCATCTATCTAGGGCTCTGGAATCCCTTTCAGAGGGCACGGGATTTTTAGCCATAGAAGCTTTAGCTCCCTTAGGACCCTGGGAAATTGTTTCTAGGTCAGCCACAGGGCTTTTATAAAGGAATTTGTGTGAGTCAGGTACTCTGTAGTATCTGTCTAGTTTGGCTGGAGCAGGAGGTAGAGAGTCTGGATTTAGACTAGACTCCAAGTAAACATCATCCACAATATCTAAAACTGAAGGGATAGCAAGAAGTCTGTGCTGGGGTAGTAAAAGGAACTCTCTGAGCCTTTTCTTAGAATCAGAGTAGTCCTGGCCTTCACAGTGGAAATGTTCCCTCATGGTATGTAAAGTTTCCCCAAAGGAGTAGTCTTCAGGGGGAGATGCTGAGGGAATAGAGTCTTCAGCATCAGAGTCTTCATAAGGTGGAAAAGTGTAATCCTGTTCCTCAGAAGAATCTGAGGAAATTGAAACCTGGTCAGAGGAAGTATAATCCTCCTCTTGTCTTAGTCTTTTATCAGGAGGGGGAAGGGAACCCCTGATTAGGGTAATCAAATCTTCAGCCATCTTAAGCATCTGTTTCTTAGGCATGGGGCCTTGAATTATAGACTGATGTACAGTCTTCTTTGGTTTTAAAAGAGTTTTAAGCTTAGCATAAGATTTAATGGTGAGTGTAGTCTGTCTGAAGACACCTTCTGCAACCGAAGGTGTTTCCACTGCACCGGGGTCTACTTCTGCTCCAGTGTTCTAAGGGCCTAATGAAGATGGCTGTGTCGGCCTAGTAGACTCCGCTTGAGAATCCGCAGCTGTCTAGGGTTCCAGTTCTGCGGTCGTCAGGGGCTGCGTAGGCGCCTCACTGAAAACCGGAGAACCGGCGACAGGCCCAGCAGAGGCCTCGGAGTCTGGCTTGTTCCTAGACTGCCTGTCCTTATCCTTGCGTTTTTTATATATGCTGGTCGTCGGCTGCTCCGACGGCATGATATAATTAAATTTCCTACCAAAGTAATGTCGTGCGAAGTCAAAATGGCATTTGATAGTTCATTTATTAAACCTAGCACAAAACCGACAACCTGTGACGTCGTGTTCTGGGCCTAGGCAAGAAATACAATAGTAATGGAAGTCCTTATGAGGTATTTGCTTCCCACAAGAAATGCAATTGTTAACTTTTTCTGACATCGGACTGAGGCAAGAAAAGGTTCCCTAACGGGGTACTTGGCTTTACTGAAGACTTCGGACTGAAATTCAAATCGAAAATCTCAGGTGTCGGCCGACCGGCACTTGCGAACTGCTTCTGCTTTGGGCACTGCGCGGCAAGAAAGACTGAAGAAAATGGCGTCTGATGCCTCTTATATACCCCTAGCGCTCTGACATCAGGGAAGAAGCGACAGCAACCGACGCCGGACCAAGGCTTTGGAACTCAGGCCGACTGCGGGACCGGCTGACGGCAGGATAACCCTAGTGTGATGACTGCAGCAGGGTAACACGATGAACATTTGTACTATGTTCATCATGTTTCATTGCTGCAGTCATTACACTTGGGTTGAATCCCAAAGCTGAGGTTGGGTGGCTGGGCCTAAATAGAGTTTGGAGTGGCTATAAGGCACTGCAGAACTGCAGTGGCAAAGCCTGCTCTGGATTTAGAGTAGAGAGGTAAATGGTAGTGCTTTGTAAGAGTGTGCACTGAAGTCCTGGTTGCAGCCTCCAAAATGTCCTTGGTTGGTACTCCTCTGAGGAAGGCTGCTGAAGTGGCTGCTGCTCTGGTAGAATGTGGCCTGATGCCCTTGGGCACTGATTTGCCATGTTGTGAATAGCAGAAACGAATGCAGTGGCCTATCCATTTTGAAATAGTCTGCTTTGAAATGGCTTTTCCTTGCGATCCTGCAGCATATGCCACTAAGAGTTGCTCAGTCTTTCTGAAGGCTTTAGTTTTGTCCAAGTAAAAGCATAGCAGTCTGTGTTATGTCCAAAGAATGCATTAGTCTCTCCCCCTTATTCTGTGGGTTTGGATAAAAAGATAGGCAAATGTATGGTTTGCTTAAGAGCCACACTGGACTCTACCTTAGGCATAAATGTCAGGTTTGTCCTTAGAGAAACCCTGTCCTGATGGAAAATAATAAAAGGTTCCACTTGACAGGTCTGATTAGTGCCTGTAACTCAGACTCTTCTTGCTGAAGTTATTGCTAGGAGAAGACCTGTTTTCCATAAGTATTTTATCGCCGCTGTATTGGCTGGCTTAAAAGAAGGCAGTGTGAGTTTTTCCAAGACAAAATTGAGGTCCCATGCAGGTATTAGAGCTCTCCTTGGAGGTCTTATGTTTTTGGCCCCTCTGAGAAACTGTCTTAGCAGTGGATGAGAAAAAATAGGTGGGTCCATATTGTAATGAGCTGAAATGGCAGAGGCATGAATCTTAATTGATGAGAAGGATAGGCCTTTGTCCAGCATCTCAGTTAGGTATTGCAAAATCTGAGGAATATTTGGTACAAGCGTGTCAATTCCCTGTGCTTGGTTCCAAGCACAGAATCTTTTCCATTTTTCTGCATAAGATTTTCTGATGCTGGGCCTCCTGGCCTCCAAAATACATTCAGAACTGCTTTAGAGAGAGGTGTGTTCTGAATGTTTACATTATCCGCCATGCAGCCAGATTTAGGGTTCTGAGTTGGCTGTGTAGGATCTGATTGTTCTGTTGGGTCAACAAATGAGGGATTAGAGGCAATGTCCAGGCTGGGCCTTGAGACAAGCTCTTTAGGATTGGGTATCAGTGCTGGCATGGCCAGTCTGGGGCAATCAGTATCATTTTTGGCTTCTCTTGTCTGACCTTTAGGAGTACCTATGAGAGGCAGAGGAGGGAAGGCATATACTGTAAGGGCTTTCCAGCTGAATGATAGGGCGTCCACTTTCCATGCTTGTTTGTGATAAGTCCGAGTGCAGAATCTCTGTAGCTGGCAGCTGTGAGGGGAGGCGAATAGATCTATGTCTGGGCATCCCCATTTCCCTGTTATCATGTTGAAGATTTGTGGATCTAGTTTCCATCTGTGAGGATCCATGAGGTTTCTGCTTAGTTCGTCTGCCAAAGTATTTGTCTTTCCTGGCAGGAATTGTGCTTGCAGATGTACTTGATAAGTCAATGCTGTGTTCCACAAAGTCATGGCTTGTCTGCAGAGAGGGTAGGAATGTGTGCCCCCTTGCTTGTTTATGTACCACATCATGACTGTAGCATTGTACGTCTTTATCAGCAGTTGTCTAGGATGATGTAGGTCCTTGAAGGCTGTCAGGGCATTTTGTACGGCTAGCATTTCTTTCTGATTGATATGAAGATGCATTTGGTTTGTGGGCTATGTGCCCTGAATACATTTTCCTGCCATGTGTGCCCCCCCAAGCATAATCTGATGCAGCTGTTGTTAGTGTCTGCCTGGCAGTGGGTAAGGTGAATGGCTGTTCCTTGTTGTGGTGACAGGCCTGAGCCCACTATTGAAATTCTTGTTGCAGGCAGGGAATTAGAGTAATTACTGTTTCCAGGCTGTGGCAATGTTGAGTCCAAACACTTTTTAGATATCATTGTAGTTTCCTCATATGCAGTCTTGCATATGGAATTAGTAGAATGAAGGATGCCATGTAGCCCAGAGCCTGCAGAATTTTTATTGCAGATAACTGGGTCTTTGTTGCCATGTTTTCGAAGTAAGAAGTCAGTTGCCTTTGTTTGCTTGGCGTGAGATAAGCCATCTGGGCAGTTGTATTTAAGCTTGCACCCAGGAATATTATCTCTTGAGAGGGTACTAGTTTTGATTTCTTTTTGTTTACTGTGTACCCTAGGCAAATTAGTAATCTTTTTTTACAAACGCCAGATGCTGTAGTAGAATATCTTTGGTCTTTGCTTGAATAAAGCAGTCGTCCAAGTAGGGATATATTTAAATTCCTCTTTGTCTGCAAAATGCAATTACTGGTGTCAGGCATTTTGTGAAGACCCTGGGCGCAGTAGATAAGCCAAAGGGCAGTGCAGAGAATTGGTAGTGCATTGAGCCAGCTATGAATCTGAGGTATCTTCTGCAAGATTGTCTGATTGGGACATGCAGGTATGCATCTTTGAGGTTCAAAGTAGCAAGCCAAGCCTTCTTGTCCAGCATAGGCAGAAGCTGCTGTAGAGTCAACATTTTGAATTTTGGGACGTCCAGAAAAGTATTTAGAATAGACAGGTCCAGAATTGGTCTCCAGGCTTTGTCCTTTCTTGGTACTAAGAAAAGTCTTGAGTAAAATCCTTGTCCCTGCTCTTGTGGCACTGGCCGAATAGACCCCATGTCCATGAGAGCTGAAACTTGTTTTTGTGCCTCTGCCCAATGATTGCATGGCAGGTCTGGCATACCTTTTGCCTTTGGAAGGGTGTGAAAATGGAACCTGTAGCCCTGAGAGACTACATTTAAGACCCATTTGTCCTGGGTGATCTTGTGCCAGTTTTGTGAAAAAAGTGCTAGCTTTCCCCCTAAAGGTGCTGTCAAAAAATAAGTGCTTAGCATTGGCAGAGGGAAGTCATTGGAACTGTTTTCTATAAGGCTGTGATTTGTCTTCTCCGCTTTTGGAGGTAGAAGCGTCCCATTGTTTGGGCCTGTATGAGCCCTAGGGCTGTTGCCTGCCTCTAGGGCATCAGAATCTGCCTATTTGTGGTCTGTCTGACACTGGAAAGGACCAATTCTTAGAGGGCCAGTTCCTGCTAAATCTGGGTGGCTGTACTTGTAAGAAATCCTTTACTGTCTGCATAGATTTAGCCTTACCCTCTATTTTCAACACCTCTTCCACCTTAACACCAAACAAAGCATCATGCTGTAATGGAGCATCCAATAATTTTGCTTTAACATGATCAGGCAGATTCTGTTCCTTTAACCAAGCATGCCTTCTAATAACAGAACCTGTAACAGCGACCCTGCACGAGGCCTCCAGTGAATCATAGCCACATTGCAAAGTATGTTTTTCCACTTGTTCAGCTGCATGCAATATATCCTGCAAATCTTTGTTCTCAGAACATTCAGAATTTGTCAACATTTGTTGTTTTAACAAAGACATTAAGTACTGCTGATATTTGAGCATATGAAATTGACAATTTAAAGCCCTTGCAGTCAAGGTAGCAGAATTGTAAACTTTTTCCCCCATCTGTCCAAAGCCCTAGAATCTCTATCTGAGGGGAAAGGGTTTTTAGCAGAAGCAGCCTCGACCCCTTTGGGACCCTGTGAGATAGTTTCTGGGTCAGCAGCAGGGTTTTTGTAAAGAAATTTATGGGAGTCTGGAACCCTGTAGTATCTGTCCGGCTTAACAGGAGCAGGAGGTAGAGAGTCTGGAGACAGGCCGGACTCAGAAAATACATCATCTACTATGTCTAGAACAGGGGGAATTGCAAGAGTTCTGTGCTGAGGAAGTAAAAGAAAGTCTCTAAGTATTTTCTTAGAATCAGAATAATCTTGGGTCTCCCAGTGGAAATGCTCCTCATGGTATGCAGGGTTTCCACAAATGAATAGTCCTCAGGAGGAGAAGCTGAAGGAATAGAATCTTCAGCATCAGAATCCTCATAGGGTGGAATAGAATATCCCTGTTCAGAAGAGGAATCAGAGGAAATGGAAACCTGATCAGAGGAATCATATTCAGTGTCTTGCCTAGGCCTCTTATCAGGAGGGGGATCGGAACCCCTGATCAAAGTAATTAGGTCTTCGGCCATTTTGAGCATCTGTTTCTTAGGCATAGAAGTCTGTTCTGGAGAATCGTGTACTGGTTTCTTTGTCTTTAAAACTGTTGTAGACTTTGTCTTGGATGCTGAAGTAGGCTTTATATAAAAGTTGTGTAGGTCTGAAGACACCCTCAGAAGCCGATGCCTGCTCAACGGCTCTGGACCCATCTGAGGGATTAATTTCCGAAGGGCCAATACCTTGAGTATCCAGAGGCCTAGCTGTCTCCACGTGGGAGTCAGAGGTGGCCTGTGGTTCTGTGGTAGCGGGAGTCAGGGGCTGCGGAAGCACCTCACTGAGCACCGGCGACTGGCTTAGAAGAGGCTTCGTCGTTGGTTTTGGACCTCGAATGCTTGTCCTTGTCTTTATCCTTGCGTTTTTTATGAATTCCGGTCGTCGGTTGTTCTGACGGCATTATATAGTTAAACCTTCTCCCGAAATAATGAAAAGCAAAATCGTACTGACGCTTAATCGTGCGTTGGTTAAATCTAGCACAAAACCGACAACTAGCAACTTCGTGGTCAGGGCCTAGGCATGGAATACAGTAAGAATGAAAATCCTTATGAGGTATTTGCTTCCCACAAGAAATACAATTGTTAACTTTTTCTGGCATCGGTCTGGAGCAAGACAAAAGTTTCCCCAACGGGGTACTTAGCTTTATTGAAGACTTCAGATCTGAAATTCAATTTCGAAAATCTCAGGAGTCGGCCGATCGGCACTTGCGAACTGCTTTTGCTTTGGGCACCGCGCGGCAAGAAAGACTGAAGAAACTGGTGTCGGCTGCATCTTTTATACCCCTGGCGCACTGACGTCAGGGAAGAGGCGACAGCAACCGACGCCGGACCAGGACTTTGGAATTCAGGCCGACTGCGGGTAGCCTGCCAGCAGGATAACCCAAGTGTAATGACTGCAACAGTGAAACACGATGAACATCAGGCTGTATTAGCCTCATGGAGAACAGGGAAAGGACTTGCTTTTTGGCCTCTGCCCACTGGTTTGGAGGAAGATCTGAGAGAACCCTTTTGGGTTTGGCAGAGTGTGGAAATAAAATTTGTATCCATGGGACACTATGCTGAGGACCCATCGGTCGTTGGTAATGGTGGCCCAATTGCTTGCGTGGAAGGAGAGTTTTCCTCCTAGGGGCACAAGCAGGTGGGCAGAGGTAAGGGGTGGAAGTGAAAAGACACTGAGTTCTTACCATAAGGGGGTGGCTTTGCACTACCTGTTTTTGAAGAGGAGGAACTCCATTGCTTAGATCTCTGAATTCCCTGGGGCTGCTGTCTGGGGGTCTGCTTCCCCTGGGTCTGGGCTGAGCTGGCCTGGAGGGGGCAGGAAAGGACCAATGCTTGGAGGGGCAATGCCTACTGAACCTTGGTGGCTGGACCTGTAAGAAGTCTGTCTACACAGATTTAGCTTTTTCTTCCATCTTTTTTACGACCTCTTCTGCCTTGGTGCCAAATAAGTAGTCTTTGTTCAAGGAAGAGTCCAATAATTTGGATTTGACATGGTCTGGCAAGGTCTGTTCCTTAAGCCAAGCATGCCTTCTAAAGGACAGAACCAGTGACTGCTGCCCTGCAAGATGCTTATAGGGTGTTAAAACCACACTGTAAAGGTGTGCTTAGTTACTTGACTTGCAGAATGCATTAACTCTTATAATTCTTTATTTTCTGCACAAGCAGGAACAGAATATATTTTTTGTTTGAGGAGTTCCATGGTATGCTACTGATATTTCAGCATGTGGAACTGACAATTTAATGCTCTAATAGCAAGAGTAGCACAGGTGTATACTTTTTTACCCAGTCTAATGCTCAGGAATCCCTAATTGAGGGGGTGGGACTCTTAGCTGAAGTTGCTTTGATTCCTTTAGGTCCTTGAGAGATGATCTCGGGGTCAGCTGTAGGATTTTTGAAAATAAATTTGTGAGAGCCAGGGACTCTAATACCCGTCAGGTTTCCTGGGAGCAGGAAGAAAGGTGTCAGAAGTCAGACTGGACTCCATAAAAGTATCATCCACAACATCCAGGACAAGAGGAATGGCCAATGGTCTGTGCTGTGGTAGATCTAAGAATTCCCTGAGTCTCTTTTTTTTTGGCTGAGGATAGTGCTGACACTCCCATTGGAAATGCTCCCTTAAAGTACAGAGGGTTTCCCCAAATGAAAAATCCTCGGCTGGAGAGGCAGAAGGAAAGGATTCCTCTGCATCAGAATCCTCATAAGCAGAGAGGGGTTGCATATCTTTATATTCAGATGCATCAAAGTCATCGGACTCCTGTTCAGATAAAACTACTGGGGACAGATCTCTTTTTCTTTTGGAAGGGGTAGCCTGGCTTCCCATAATAAGGTCTTCCACCATTTTAAGCATTTGAGACTGAGGCAAGGATCGTCATTTTTTTGGGTTTGGTTCGTACCATAGGCCTTAGAAACTCGGTAGACTTAGAAAGAACTGAAGACGCGAAAGTAGTCGTCGGTCTGTATCGAGTATCGGTAGTGCGAAGTACTTCCTCAGAAGCCGGTGCCTGCTCAGTGGCTTCGGACCCATCCAAGGTAGAGACATCTGCAGGATCTTTAGTTGAAGAGTCTCGCTGCCTACTGTACTGCAAAAGGGTCTTAGTAGCGGTCTGCAAATCCACAGAAGCTGGCATCAGGGGCTGCGAAAGCACCTCACTGAGGATCGCAGAACTGATGACTAGCTTTACAGAATCGTCGGCAGTTTTGGACCTGTGCTGTCTGTCTCTGTCTTTATCCTTACGTTTTTTTCAGAAGATCGCTAGACGGATGGCTTACCGAAGCCATATCAGAATTCGTGGACTGACAGCAAAAATATCTAGCTACAATAAGGGCCCGACGACACATAGTTCTGGCTTTAAACAAAGCAGAAAAGCGACAGAGGGGGACGTTGTGGTCTGGCCCTAAACAGGTGACGCAGTAAGAATGGAAGTCTCGGTGTGGTATTTGCTTTCCACAGGTGAGACATTTGTTAACTTTTTCGGAGATCGGTTAGAGCAAGAAAAAAGGATCCCCAACGAGGTACTTAGTGTCAGAAGACTTAAACTTCGGAAACGAAAACTCAGGTAGCGGCCGACCGGCACTCGTGCAAACTGCTTCTGCTTCAGACTCCACGGCAAGAAAGACTGATGTAATGGCGTCGGCTGCCTGATTTTATACCACTGACGACCTGACGTTAGTCCTGGAAATACAGGAACCAACGCAAAAATACTAAGCCTCTGGTATTCGAGCTGACTGAGGGCTACCCCTGGCAGGATTACCCAAATGTGATGACTGCAACAGTGAAACACTAAGAACATCTGCCTCCTCTGACTCCATGTCTATCATGGAAAGGTCCCCAAGATTTGCGAAACCACATTTTCTTACCACCTCTCAGATTTCTAGAAAATGCTTGTTAAGGGGTAGAAAACTTGACTCCCATGGTAGACAGAATCTTTCCTTTTTGTTCACTCTGGGTAAGCACTTCTTTCACAGATGGACCAAACAACAATGTTCCATCAAAGGGCGCACTGATGAAAGACTCCTTGAAAGACTCCGCAAAGTCACACAGCCACATCCAGGCATATCTTCTTACAGCAATGACTGAACCGACCTCCCATGAGGTGCCTTCAGCTGTGTGAGAGATCAACCTCAAAAATGTGTTGGACACTGATAAAAAGAGCAGCCAGCTGACAAGATGATCTTTGTGCCAAATAATTAAGAGACCTTAAGGTGAATGTCATTGAGGCAAAGACTCACTTTCTGAATCTGTTCAGTGCCTAGACTCTCTGAAGGACAGACAGATGAACTCTGTTCTGCTAGCTTTTTATTCGTGGCTGCTGCCACCACCATAGCATCTACTGGGACTCCTTTGCTCCAGTGAGGTTTATCTTTAGGGGGAGCTAGGAATTTGTCAGGTTATCACAGTGTAGACTCAACGGAATCTGGCTCCTTCTATACCTGACAAGAGACTAAATCAATGAGGTCATTTGCTGGGGGGGGGGGTTACCCATGACATAAATGGGCCAGAACCAAAAGCCTCCAAAAATACTGATTCCTCTGGAGACGGGTTAATCAGAAGACCAGCCACCTTTTTGGCTAAGGATCTATAATACGTTTCCAAAAGAGACATCATCAGGTAGTGATCTGGGGAACACTTCCCCTTCCTCAAAATCAGTATCTTCAGTGAGTGATTCCAACAGCGAATCAATGTGCCTCCTCTTGTACATCCTCTTCCAATGGATCTCCTATGGGGAATGTTCAGGGAAGGTATTGGAAGAGAAGAGGAGTTCCTCTAAGGGGACTGACTGGAAGCAAGCTGGAACTTGCTATCCCTGTGGAAGAGGCTTGATGGACTCAGAGCTCAAAACTGAACAGGGAAAAGGAGGTGGATCCAAGGGATGTTAGATCAGATCTCTAGAAAGAGAAAAAGCCCTTTCCACAACCTCAAAGGTAGATGGACCAGGAGAAGCAGTGACCATCCGCACCAGAGCAGAGACTTCCAGTATGGATAGATCATGACACTAACCGGATCCATGCCTGGAGGAGGGAACTGGACCCACGCTGTCCAGCATCAAGGCTCCAAGGGCCAGGGTTGGATCTGATAACAGAGTTGATCCCAGCCCCATGGATCCGACGTTTTGGCTGAGAGACACATTTTGATCCAAAGGAATAGAGCAGAACTAGTTGGGATGTTGTCGGAGTCAAGGAAGTAATTCTCTTCAGATTCGACTCCGGAACTCTCAGAGTTGTCAGATGCTGGGGGTCTGAAACTAGAGGATGGATCAGAGAAGGTAAGACTGTGTGAGTAGTGGCTGGAAGGCTCACAGATCCAGAGGACGTAGCTAAAAGGACCCCCATCTGGACCTGAGTTCTGAGGAACTTTCACATTGCCCTATCCACATCTGATTCTGAAAGATTTCTAGAGGACCTGGTAGACTGGGGCCTAGAGTGCCTTTTGGGAGTTTGCATAAAACGTGAATGGAGCCTGGGGGAGACCAGATCCAAAATGATCTCTGGGGCGTGAGTTAAGTATATGATGTGCTAGGCTTCAGATTTGAGGGCTTGGATCTGAAAACTGAGCTGTGGGGTGTGCTGAAATACTGATCAGAGCCAAACATTTTGGACCCATAATTTGTACCTTCAGGTCAGAGGACATCAGATCCTATAATTTGAAATTTTCAGAGTTGGTTCCAAAGCAGTCCTAGGGGACTTTGATAGAGAATACTTCCTATATTCCAAAGGAGTTATATAAGTTTTACTCTGGGTTTAACCCCTAAAGAAGATGCAGTAGGAGGAGGAGGAAGTAAACCCTTCAATATAAACTTGCTGCATCTATCAGCCAACGCCTTTGTATTAAAAGCAGCACAAACACAGCAGTTGATGCTTAGATGAGCTGCTCCAAGACAATATATGCTCTTCGAATTAGGGATTTTGTGGCCACAAGAAGGGCATTTTTAAAAACCTGTAAGCTTGTCAGCCATGGCAGTTGAAGCAAAGACAAAAAAATTTAAGTGACAACGTTTTTTTTTTAATGACATATTCACAGAAAAAAGGGATACATTACCAGCGATTGTAATTAAGAATTACCCCGAAACAGCTGTTAGAAAGGGCAAAAGGGGACAGAAAGAAAAGAAAGTTACCAACTATGGTAACAAATACAGTACATAAAAATACAGCAACTAGTCTGACACTGAAACTGGAAACTATGAGGGAGGATGTAGATAAGGAAGGTTTAAGATTAAGAGAAAAAATTTACTTTTACTTACAAAAGAATTGCAGAAAAAAAACTGACAAAACACTAGAGAGAAGATACTTATGTCTCAGCACAATGGTGGCAAACAAGACCTGAAGTATTAAGAATGGACTAGGGCGTTATGGGTAGAGTGAGGAGCTCAAGAGTTTTCCCCAACGTCTGAAGTATGTGGCAGAATAACACCTGAAACCCATTTGCTGAGGAAGAATGAAAAGGACATAATCAGATCATGGGTGTTACCTAGATGACCACTGAATCTTTCTCATATGGAGTCTGGCAAAGGAGACCATGAGTAAAGTTGCGGCCATGAAACCCAATGCTCTGAGAATTTCTCTTGCAGTGCAAGTTTGAAGGAGTAGAAAAGATTGGAAATAGTTAAGAGAGAGAGTCTGTAGCTTGTCTAAAGGTAGAGACCCCTGCATAAATTTGGTGTCTAGTCTGTAGCCCAAGAAAAACAGGTCTTGGATGGGTTCCAGTATGGACTTCTTGTAGTTAATCATGAACCTTAAACTCTGGAGTAAGAAAATAGTGACATTAACATGAAGTAAAAGGATCTGTTTAAATGGCGCCAGTATTAACCAATTTGTCTAGGTATGGAAGTAATTGAATTCTCTGAGTCATGCAAAAGACCACACACTTTGTGAAAATCCTGGGGCTGTAGATAGCCCAAAAGGCAAATCAGAGAACTGAAATTTATTTATTTATTTACATTTGTTGACCGGGAGTGTCCAACTGGACGTAGGTCCATTTTCAGTGGAGGCCCGGGGAGAAAAGCTCCACAGTTAAAATATACAGACAGTAGTTGCATTGAATTTACATAGCAATTAACAATTTGATCAACATAGCAATTAATTATTACAAACACAGTTACAGATGAAGAACATAGTACATCAGTAGACAACTAGAATCTTTATCATCTGCGAAGTCAATAACAGACATTAACAATTGTCACAATAAGAAGTTCCTGATGTTTAATAAGTAGTTAGACTTATGAGCATCCAAGCTTGCTATAATCATGGCAGTTAGTGGGGTGGAAAGAAAGGTAGTGGGTGATATAAGAGGGGGAGTTGCAAGGGCATAGCCAGCATGTTTTAAGTGTGCTTTTAGTAAAGTTTTGAAGTGGGTGCATGGTAATTGTGGGTGGGAGGGAGTTCCATAATTTGGCTATGGCACAAGAGAATAGTGCTTCTCCAGCAGAGTTATTGGCTTTAGTGACCTGTGATTTCTGTTGATGGATCTCGGTGGTCTGTTGGTGCGATAGGGTTGGGGTAGATTCTGGAGGGATGGGACTTTTGGTGGATGGTTTACTAGTTTGTGGGCGAGTGTGAGTTGACACCATTGAAGGAGGTGAGGGAGTTCAAGCCAGCCTAGTTCAGCAAGTCAGAGACAGTGGTGACTACAACAGGATGCCCCTGTGGCGAATTTGGCGATTTTGTGTAGCAGGTCTCGAGCTTGTTTAGATCGCATTGCCTTAGGCTGGTATATATGGACAGGCATAAAGTAGGGTGGAGATAAGGTGGGAATTTGCTACTGAAATCTTTGCTGCTTTGGTGAGAAGTTGCTTATTTCTGTATAACGCTCCTAGTTTTTTTGTGGACTTTTTATGGTCATGGATATGTGAATCTCAAATTTTAGATTATTGTCTATTTCCATGCCTAGCAATTTTGTGTCTTCTGTTGGGTGTATAGTGGTGTTGTCTTTTGCTGTGATGTTAAAGTGAGAGTTGTTTTGAGTATGTTTGGTGGGTTGGAAGAGGTGTAGTTTAGTTTTGTTTGGGTTGAGTATTAAGTGGGCATTGGATAACCAAGTTTCAACACAGGAAAAGACTTCCTCTGTGTGACTTTTTGCAGTTTGGGTAGGGACTGGGCTGAGCAGATGATGGCCGAGTCATCTGCATATTGTATGTGTGTGCCATGTTTGGTGGAAGAGGCTAGATTATTGGTGAAAATAGAGAAGAGTAGGGGTCCAAGGATGGATCCTTGAGGAACCCCTATAGAGACAGATAGTTGGGGAGATGTGTCATTCTGCCATACAACGGATTGCTGGTGGTCACACAGGTAACTCTGAAACCAGTTGATGGCTGATTGAGAGAAGGATAGGTTATTGAGGACAGAGATGAGTTGTTTGTGTGGAACCATGTCACATGCTTTAGATAGGTCTAGGAAAGTAGCAGAGGAGAGATAGCCACTGTTTTTATGCTGAAGGATAGCGTTAGTAAAGGACAGTAAGGCAGTGGTGGTGCTATGGTTTGGTCGGAAACCATGCTGAGTATTGGAAAGGAGGTTGTTAGTAAGGAGGTAGTCTGAGACCCGAGAGTGAATGCATCTCTCTAGTATTTTGGAGAGTGGAGAGAGAATAGCTATGGGGCGGTAACTGGTTAGTTCTGTGGGGGTGCCGCCTTTGTGGAGGGGAATTATATGTGATACTTTCCATAGTGTGGGAAAGTAACTGTCTGACAGAGATCGGTTAATCAAGATGGATACTGGGTAGGCCGGAGCATCAGCTGAGATTTGTAAGTATTCACTTGGGAGGTTGTCTGCTTAAGTAAGAAATACTTAGAAAAACGCAGAAACTTCCTGAAGGAAGGGATGTGAAAGTAGACATCATTTATATCTAAGGAAACCAGAAAAGCATGAGGAGGATGAAGGGCAAAAGACTCTAGAGTGATGGTACCTTGAATGAAAGGGCCTTAAGGAAGGTGTTGAGAAGGGACAAATCCAGTACAGGTCTCCATTCTCCTCCTTTTTTTGCTACAAGAAATAGTCTGGAATAGAACCCTTTCTCACTTGCTGTTGTTACATGGGTTCTATTGCACCTTGAATGATAGGCAGTACAATCTTTACCTGAATTAAAGGGGGAGGAGGGATTTCTTTCCAAGCCATTTTGTGACCATGTCAAATAATACATGCAAAATAATGTGCAGGCAGAGGAGTGTGGCTTAAGAGAAGACAGGAATTGAGTAATTTATGTAATGTTGGATTAAATTAATTGTTATAAAAAGAAAGCATAATTACTATATATTGCATGTAAATGATAAATGTTAATATGGTTTATTTTCTTTTCTATGTGTGCCTATGTTTTAAGTGATAATTTAACAAAGGTGTTATAAAACAAACAAAAATGTTCAGGCTATTCAACAGGCTATCAATGGTCTTTGATGTAAAGGAATGACAAATGTTGCTTGGATGTTGTGCAACTCCCCCTAAACAAAAATGAGGAGCATTGAGAGAATTCTTGGAATGCATTCGCCAACCACAAATACATCTCATTTGCTCCCAAAAATAACTACCATAACTTTTTAATCCAAAGTAAAAGGAAATCTCCTGAGTAGTGCTTATCTTCCCAGAAACTGAATGCCAAACTGTAGCCACAATGTACACAAACTTCTGACTGTGCTTTTCAATGTTAAGAAAGTTCAAAATTTTCACTCCCATATGTCCCTCATTCATACTAGCACTCTCCCGCTCCAATAGATGTAGAGGTGTTGGGAAGGCACCCAAATAAGTTTTTGTATATTGATCAGACGTCTGATCCTTGGAAGGATATCTACCATATAGCTAAAAGCTAATGCAACAGTGATCTAACGATGAACATCAACTGAGATATGAAACACCTAAGATTTTTTTTGTTGCGACTCATATGAAACATCTTGAGTTGTATTTCAATCCTTCAGAAATACTAAAATAAATGGATGCATGTTTCATTTTCTAGTTTGTTACCTTAACTCCCCAGGATCTGAACAGTGACATACTTTTAAGATATCTGTTACTTTAATGTCAACACTCAGACTACTTCAGTTAACTGTGCTGAATAAGTATTAAGAAATGCATTAAAGCAGTCACTTTGATAGCAGGGACCTGTGAAGGCAAAGACCTTTCTATCAGTATGCTTTCTTGACTAAACTTCATTCTTAGCATGAAGTTTAGTTGTCCTGTGAGTAGGTAATCTTAACTACCAAATTCTGAAATATATTCTCTCAGAAAAGTAATAAATCTAACTGTAAACAGATACAGCAATCTTTTATGGCTTGACTGAATTGCCTTACCGAAAGACATTCAGAGCACACTTACACTGAATGACCCTTTTAAACATTCTTAAGGACAGATCTGAATGATTGAAATCACTGGGCAAGCTAGTATCCGTCTCATAATTATGGGCTATGACCGAAAAAAAACTCTTCACCTGCTTGTAAGAGACCAACTAAATGGGCGATGACAGCAAGTGACTCTTCATTACTGCAGTTCAGAAATTGAGATAGGAAATATATCTGCAGCATGTTTGATAAATGTGGACGATTTCCATTAACAGCTGTCTATCTGCAAGCAAACTAAGGAGAATGCACACTTCTCAGTTGTTAGGAGCCACTTAAGCCTTTTCTACACAGGTTAAGTGGCATTCACATTAGAAAAGTGAACAAGCAAATCTAAGTGCAGAGTTCAAGTGTTTGCTGTGAGCCCAAGTGTGCTGTTTGGTACTGCATTTTAGAAGTACGGAATTATTGTCAGACTCCACACTGATAGACCTCCTGCATATCTGCAAAACAAACAGCACCAGAATTACCCTTTCTAATGACTTAAACTTGCCTGTGATATAAACAGTACCTGGAGGAGAGACAGGTATGTATCCCAGAGATTACCCTGTTGCTGGAACAGGCTCCCCATCCATGTGAAGCAGAGCTCCTCCCCAGCCCAATTCAAGTGTAACCTGGACAATTGGAGGGGGAACAGGAAATTCATCCCTGGTTTGGCAACTATGTCTCTAATGGACACAGGCAAACTGTAAATGGTTCATCTCCCAGGCCCTAGCTTGTAAATGTTTCATTTCCCAAGCCCCTGCTTACACTTATCAAAGGTATTAGAACTTGTCAGAGATTTGGGATGCAGGGCTAGGCTTAAAAAAGGCCCCTGTAGTCACTAGCCTAGTAAACACCTATGAACCTATGACATATTTATAGAGATGGTAAACAACCTGATACACCACTTAAACTGGCTTACAACTTGCACAGAAGTCCAGAATTTCTACATTAACACATACTGATGCAGATTGTGGTTATACAGCACCTTCCATCTGACATGGAAATCTATGCAATACAGGCAAGATTCCTAAAATGCCATTCAGAACTGGAAGGTTTACAGACAAGACAGCCTTTGCATTTGTATGAGTAGAATGCAGTATCACTACTTGCAAAAAGTGTGGCTGTAGTTTAGTGCTGGCTAAATGCTTCCCAACCAAGAGGAAAGCAGAACCACAAAAAAAAACACATATACAAGAATTTAGACATATTAAAATAAAGACTCAATGACATGCTACTACTGGATAGATTTGGCACTTGGGTACTGTGTGCAATTTATCTTCAGCCATGTAAATATTAATGCTCAATTAAATAGAAAAAGTACAGTGATGAACACACCATGATTTTTAAACAGGTCCTTACAAAGAAGAACTTCCTAAAGCCCACTTACCTTGAGGATCAGCTTTTTTGAAGGCATTTCCAGCATCAACAAAGCTTGTAGCTGCATCATGTTTACTCTGTAACTGAAGGTGGAGCTTAGCTGCCTGACAGAAGGCATTCCCAGCAGCTGTAAAAAAAGAAAAAAATGCTTAGAATCAGGCAGTAAAACATCATAATAAAAATCAACAAACAAGTCACTGACAAAAAGTAAGCAATCTTTATTAATAAACACCAATACTGGCAACATGTCAAGCGACCAAATACATGCATGTGCATTACAAATAACCCACACCAGTACAAAGTATGGCGTTAACACTGTATTTCACAGCTAGCTGATGTGGAAAGTGAACACACGACTAAAATAAATCCAAAAGCAATACTGAAGGCAAAATAAATAAATGCCACTGTAGTACACTGGGCTTATGACTTAAAAGGATCTATGGACCAGCTCACCTAACCAAATTTAAAAAATACAAATAAAACACCTACATAGCTTTTAAAGATAGCTCCCACATCTACAATTACAACAAATTAAAGTTGAAGTTACTCTTAATCCTCAACACTGACTATCTTACTTCTAGTTACTTGGATCACATGACAGATTGGATTAGTGCTACCAGGTAGCAAGACTGCTAAGCACGTTTTTCATTCAATATCTCCCAGCTCCACCCCTTTGGTCTTGAACTAGCCCTTTTTTGTGTGCTGCTCTATGATGTGCCCCTGAAACAAACTATGAAAAACCTCCAACTGGAGGCATACAGAGCTTCCAAAAACAGTAAAAAAGGCAGAGAATACAGCATGGCCACTAACTACTACAGGAAATGATCATGGGATCTTGGTACTGCCTTAGCAATCAGAGAGCATGTTTCAACAATGCACCATCTAGCAGTATACACATTACATAAAACAGATATTTAGGAAGATAAATAAAACAAACCAACAAATACATAAAACAACTAAAAACAATAGTATATTCCCCTCAACATACCACAAGAAACAGTCAACCTTTCATAAACTGTTTATTGCACATAATGCACTACCAGTAAACATTCACAACCAACATCTGTTGTTTTTCAGGGCTCATGATAAAAACAAGTACTTAACAACATGGAAAAGCAAAAAAGAGTGGTAAAACTTTTCAGACAACTGCATCTTTGATGATTTCTTCATTTTCCTCATGACAGAGAGGATCTTTCCTACCGTCCCCTCCAACTTAATTGATCACTACTAGCTATTTGCCTATTTTACATCTAAAGCAAAAGAATGCAGAAGAATAACCAAAACAAAGACTGCTGATAACTGTCCCCTTCCCATATAGGCAAATCCCCAGTTATCATATACAAGCAGTACAAATAACATCCTGGATGTGCTCACAGTTCTACATCTGTGTAAGGCCAGTGGAATGCCAACAATGATGTGGAAGTCACGAGAGCACAGGTACAACATCCCGACCTCTACTATTGTGCAGCACAGAAAGAATACAACTTGCATCCCTCCATGAGAGAGGAAGGGAGAAATCAGTAGTTCAAATAACCCCAACTCGTGACAGCTCTTTACCTTCTGACTCACTTGTCAAACCAATGTTACTTATACCAGTTGGACAGCCAAGTACTGCCCTCCTTTGGTGTGTCATCTGATCAGCCCAAGTAAAACTGCTCTAGACAAACAGCACAAGCAACTCTGAAAGAAGAGCTATAGCTTCCTACACACAGAGACCGAATATAGCTAACATTGTTACTTTCCAGCACTTGCCTCTTAAAATGGCTAAAGACAGCAGCATGCAAAATTAAGAATGCTGCTTTTTGCGGGGGAGAGGTTGTTGTAGGTTATCTAAAGCTTTTTTTTCTAAACAAGATCAAACCGCTACAGAAACAAATGCATCATAACAGCAGAATAACAAGTGAATATAAAGTTGTACAGTCATTAAGAGAAAATAGGATATGTAGAGTTAAGTGCAGAAGTACTATGCACATATTAACAAACAGGTGGCATCCTGAAAAAAATGCTGAAGTAACTGGAAGGATAATAATAATGTTCAAGATGACAAAATCAACTTAAGAGGCAGTCATTTAAGTCACAATAACGGTATAAGTGTTAGCAAAGAATGTAAGACACAAATCCATCAGGTTTTCAGTTTTTTGGAGAAAAATGTATTAGTCATCAGTGGATACACATGAAGAGGACAACAGACTGGAAAATGGAGGTTACTTACTTAACATAATTCTGGACCCTTTTCATCCAACTCCATCCAATTAGACTACTGGCTGCACAGTTGCTCCTCAGATATTATCTGGCCATTAGCTAGTATCAAAGCTTTCCCATAATCCCTTGTGAACCTCTCCCTGCTGCCTACTGACTAAATGCACCAGGTGAAACGGAATAAAATATGCCATCTTGTACGTAAGAAGAGACAATCTGTAAGACATATCATAAAACAGAAGGACTTGGATGAAACTTTATCTTAAGTACATAACTTCTGTATCCTACTTAGTTTGCCCGATCTGAATGTTGGGACAGAATCCAAAGCAACCTGAATGTCAGGTGGCACCATGACAGGATACCTTTCTGAACCCAGGCTCCAAATGTAGCTCTAGTTTTGGAAATGATATCTAATTTACAGTGCTTGGAAAAGGTGTACATATTTGATCATGTTGTTGCTGTACAAGTTTCACTGATGCAGGAATTCCTATACATAAATAAATAAAGGGGTAGAAGCTGTCCTAGATCTAGTTGAATGAGCCGTAAGTTTTGGATTTGAAATCGGTTGTTGCTGAAGTTCACAAATGTGATAAAACCAAACAGCAATCTGGGTCAATGTTTAAAACTTTAAAGTTCAATCTAATGGCAGCAAATGAAAAACAACTTTGTGTCCTCTATGAAAGTCTTGGTTCTGTGAAGACAGAATCCATGCTGTCTGTGGATATCCAAGTTGAAAAAATAAACTCTCCCTTGTTGGAATAACTAGGCAAGAAAACTGGAAGGTGAATGTGTTGAGGTTACTTTCTGATGCAACTTTAAGAAAGAAGGTTGGGGTGGTCTTTAAAGTAACTCATCTTAGCGAATGACTTGCGTATGGATTAGTGACAGACAAGGCATGGAGTTCTGAAATATGTCTAGATGGCATGACAGCTGGCTCAAATGGAGGTTTTGTTAGTGTTTCTTGGACTAAATTTAAGTCCTAAGGAGGAGTAGGGTCCTTAAGTGGAGGGCTTTGAGAAATTTGTACATGTGCTTTCTCTTTAATAACTCCCACCTCTGTAAAACTTTAGAATGTATCATGTACAAACATAAAAACAAGTTATGTACTCACCATAACATTCCATGCATGTAGTCCATCTTGCCGAACATTATTAAGTGTGGGTTTGGAGCCGATCCTCGGCTCCGACTCGGCTGCTTAGAAAGCCTGAAAACTTCTGAATGGCTCGTGGCTAATAGGTATCCCATGGTGCATGCGCACATTCTCCAGATCTTGTTTGCTACTCGTCTATCAGGAAAAGACAGGAAAAAGGACAAAGGTCCGGAAGAATAAACTGTAATAAAGGCGCCCTTGTGGTGTAAACCACTGTAGAAAAGGAAAAACTGTTTCCAGATCTTCCAGGAAGGGGGCTGGAGGGTGGGTTCGTAATAATGTTCGTCGAGATGGACTACATACATGGAACATTATGGTGAGTACATAACTTCTTTACGTTATGTAGTCCTATCTCGCCTCCATTACTACGTGTGGGACAGCGTCCCTAGCATCTTGAATAGGTGGCTCACTGGAAAATACTCCTGAGTACCATGGAACCAAACGAGCCTCTACCCCTGGAAGTTAAATCCAATTTGTAATGGGAAATGAAGGTATGAGGGGTAGCCCATGTAGCTGCTGCACATATATTATCAATAGGTGTCCTGGCTTGGAAAGCAGCAGAAGTAGAGAAGGACCTGGTGGAATGCGCTTTAACTTTAAAGGGTAACTCCTTTCCTTGAGAACTGTAAATAAAGGAAATACAACTAGAGATCCAGTTCGAAAGTGTAACCTTGGAAACTGGCAAGCCCATTCTCGCCTCAGCAAAAGAAACCAACAGCTGTTCTGATTTTCTAAATCCTTTGGTCCTGTGGATATAGAAACGCAGTTGTCTATGCATGTCCAATTGGTGGAATGTATACTCTGCTTTATTGGAGTGATTAGGGAAGAACACTGGCAATTCAATTGTTTGGTTTAAGTGAAATTGAGAGAAACCCTGTCTTTGTGAAAAATTAAATATGGAGGTTTATCTGACAGGGCCTGTAATTCAGAAACTTGTGTGGCTGAGGTTATCGCTACAAGAAAAAGAGTCTTCCAAGACAGGAATTTCAACTGACAACTATGAGATGGTTCAAAAGGTGGCAGAGTAAGTCTAGACAGGACTAGATTCAGATCACAAGGAGGAATGGGTTCTTGCACAGGAGGTCTTATCATCATGGAACCCTTAAGAAAGGATTTGCACAGTTTGTGAGACATAAGACTGGAATCATTAATCCCCGCATGAAAATTAGATATTGTTGCTAGCTGAACTTGGAGTGTAGCAGCCGCTGAACCCTGGTGGAAGAGTTCTGAAAGGAACTCTAGAACAACAGTAATGGGAGCTGTAAATGGATCAACTTCTCTGTTGTGTGCCAATATAGAAAATCTCTTCCATTTACTGTGATACAATTTTCTAGTCGAAGGCTTGTGAGAAGAGGTAATAATAGGAGTTACAGCTGGAGACAGATCATGAAGCCTGACTAGTGACGGAACTGGAGCAGCCATGCTGTCAGTTTGAGAGTGTGGAGACTGGGGTGAAGAGAATCTGATGTGTCAGGAGGTCTGGCACTGGGTCCAGAGTCCATGGATAGTCCAACAGGTGAGCCCTGAGGAAAGGAAACCAAATCTGACGAGGATCATCTTGCTTCCTAACAACATTGCTTTCTGTATGACTTTGGGGATGAGTGGAAAAGGAGGAAAGGCATAAAGGAGTCCCGGGGGCCAATCGTGGACGAGTGCATCTCTTGGAGACTCTCCCGGAGGGGGGATGAGAGAGAAAAAGGTGCTGCATTTGGTGTTGATGGGGCTGGCAAAGAGGTCGCAGCAGGGTTGTTCCCACTTGTGGAAGATCATACTGGCTATTTTCTGGTTCAAGGACCATTCGTGAGGTAACAATATTGCCCTGCTTAGCTTGTCCGCTATCACGCTGGAAGTCCACGGGATGTGCGTTGCAATGAGAAAGCGTTGGGAAGAAATCGCCCAATTCCAAATTCGCAGGGCCACTCGACATAAGGGTATGATCTGGTCCCTTGTTTGTTTAGATACCAGACCACCGACATGTTGTCGGTCTGGATAGCTATCGTCCCTAGAGGGAGAAAGTCATGAAGTGCTTGCAACGCTAGAAGCACTGCTCTCATCTCTAGGACACTGATATGCAGATGGGTCTCCTGCTCTTGCCATGTGCCTTGGACAGTCCTGCCAAGATAATGCCCCCCCACCCTATCTGAGAGGCATCCGTGGTCACAGTGGCAAAGGGTTGGTGAGGTACAAAGGGAGTCCCTGTGGTAAGATGACCTGGTTGAATCCACCAGCGTAGGTCCTTTTTGCAGGAATCTGTAATCAGAATCTGATGATGTAGAGGCAACTACTGAAAAGACCACTGGGATGACAGGAGCCATTGGAGTATTCTCATATGTAGTCTTGCTAAAGGTACCAAGGTTATGGTTGACGCCATAGTTCCGAGAAGCTGCAACACCACCTTCGCTTTGACTCTTCGAAGGGGAAGTATCCTATAAATTTGTTGCACAAGATTCTGTATTCTGTTTGTAGGTAGTCTGGCTGTCACAGCGACCGTGTCTATGTTTGCTCCTATAAGCGTTATAGACTGAGTGGGCAAAGTACAGGATTTTTCCCAATTTATCGAGATTCCCAACTGGGAACAGAGCTTAACTAGGAGATGCCTGGTAGTGGCAGTCGGGAGCCAATCGTCCAGGTATGGAAAGACCTGGATTCCCTGACATCTCAAATGAGTTGTGACTACTGCCATGCACTTGGTGAACACCCGGGTGGCTGTGGTGAGACCAAAGGGCAGCGCTCGAAACTGGTAATGATTGGCTCCCAGCCAGAAGCGTAGGTAGCTCATTGAAGCTTTGTCCATCATTATGTGGTAGTAGACATCCTGGAGATCTATTGAGCACATCCAGCTGTCTCTCCCTAACAGAGGGAGTATGGATTGTAGAGTGACCATTCGGAACTTGGACTTCTTTACATACTCGTTTAACCTGCTGAGGTCTAGGATGGGTCTCCAGTCCCCTGTTCTTTTTGGAACAAAAAAGAACATGGAGTATGTTCCGAATCCTGTCTGGTCTGCTGGGACCTTTTGGATGACTCTTTTTAATAGCAGCTTTTTTATCTCTATAGCCGCTTGATCCCTGTAATTGGGTGGTACATCTCTGATCCTTTTGGGGGGGGTGTGGTGGAAGGGAAAAGGGTACAGAATAACCTCTGGTGATTAATGTCTTGTACCCACTTGTCTTGAGTGAGATTTAGCCAGGCTTCTGTGTACAAGGACAGGCGACCCCCGACCGACTCCAGAGATGCACAGTCGGGTTCCACATCAGGAACGCTGAGAGGGACGGTCACGAAAGGAATCGCGACCTCCCTGATTTTGTGGGCCTCCCCTGCCTCTAGGGTGACTTCTACCATTATTTCCTCCTCCCCTGCCTCTGAAGGAGGAATCACCCTGTGTGTCCTGGAAAGGTCTCAGATTTCTTGAACCACATTTTACCACTCTTCTGACCTTTAGGGTAAGGTCTAGAAGGCACGGTAAAACGGACTCCCACGGCAGCAAGAGTCTTTCCTTCCTGTTCACACCTGGTGAGGGTATCTTTCACCTTGGGTCTAAAAAGAGAGGATCTGTCCACGGGAGCATTGGTGAATGTAGACTTGAAAGGCTCAGCAAAATTGCATAGACGCATCCAGGAATGTCTCCTTAAGGAGACTCCTGAACCCGCCGTCCTACTTGCACCATCAGCTGCGTACGAAATCAGCCGCATGGAGGAGTTAACAACAGATGTGAGAGTAGCCAACTGAGCCGAAACTGTAGATGGGACTGCTTCAGTAGAGGTACCCTGAAGAGTATCTCCTAACTCCTTTAGGAGATTTCTCTGAAGTCTCGTAAAATGTGATAGATCGAGTGTAAAAGCCGCTGAAGAGAAGATATGCTTCCCGTACCTATCCATCGTGCAGGATTCTTTATTAGGTGGATGAACAGAAGAAGTAGTCTCTGCTAGGGCCTTCTTCGTGGCAGCTGCCACCACCATGGCATCAGCAGGTAAACCCTTGGATAAAAATTCTTTGTCTTTAGGGGCAGAAAAAAATTTATTCGGCCTCCTTGGGACCGGTTCCACGGCATCAGGAGTCTGCCATGCTTTCTGACTCACCAGATCCAGTAATTCATCGAATGGGGGAGACACCCATGAAGCTGCGGGTTGAAACCCAAAAGCTTTCAGGTACAGACTCATAATCAGACGGGGTAACGGTGGGCCAGCCGGCTCTCTGCCTGAGGATCTCCAAAATGTCTGTAAAGGAGATATCTTCAGAGGACGACTTAGGGGACCCCTCCGACTCATTGAGGTCAGTGTCAGATGTGACAGACACATCAGGGGAGTCTACATGCTTCCTCTTACATAACCTCTTCCGAGGGGGCTCCCCAGTGGGGTCTTCTGGGGAGGTCTCAGAAGATCAGGGGCCACCCAAATGGTGGTCCTGAGGCTGTGGGTCTCTACCGTCCTGGGGGAGAGAGGATGTTGAGACCGTAGTCGGTGCTTGAGGGAGTATAGCATCGGTACTCCTATGTGGTACGGATGAACTGTCAAACATGCTCCTCATCCTCACGAAGACAGATTCCTCCAGCTCCAAACGACACCCCAGCTCTGAAGAGAGCGTAGGTACCAATGGCTCCAAAGGAATCTGCTCCGAGAACGATGGAGGATCCGAGCTCACTCGGGCCGACGCACCAAGAGGAAGACTCGGCACCTAAGAGCTTCGGTTCCAAATGTCTCCCTCGGGGCCAACCGAAGAGCTTTGGACCCTAGACACTTTGGACGGCACAGATAGTGTCGGAGCGGAGCTTGGCTCCAAGACAACCACACGGGGTGCTGGAGTCGAGGACACCACTATAGTCAGTACTGACATCGGCTCGAAAGGCCCAATCTTGGATGGAGAAGGAAAAAGAGCAGGATCGGTAGCAGGAGTCTGCTCCAAGACCGAAAGGGTCTGAGTCGATAAAAATTTTGGCAAGGCCGACTACTTAAGGAGTTGAAGCACCAACTCTCTTGATGTCTTCTTCAGATAAGCTCCTGGAGGATCTGGAGGACAATGTGGGAGACCTCACTCTCTGCAATATAGGCAATTTTAGAGTAGGGGAGACCTGTGGAATGTCTGTAGACCGGCTCCGAAGGGGACTGCTAGTGATTGGCACCGAAGCACTTGGTGCCGATACTGCAAGGTCCGTGTCCAGAATCTCAATCGGCTCCGAAGAGACAGAGGCCAACTCCAATTTTGGTAACTTCTGCGGAGGTTCAGAGACAGAAGATGAGGCTGGAGAAGGCCTTTTAGAGGTCTTGCCCTTATCCATTCTGGAAAACTGCGACCTAGTAGAGGAGGAAGAACTTGGCTAGGTCTTCCTCAAAGGAAGGTTTTAACATGCCTTTTAGGATCAGCTTATTCTTCCGTTCCTGGAGCACTCTAGGGCTAAAGGAATGACAACAGAGACAAGTTTCTTGAAGATGTATGGCCCCTAAACAGTATACACAGACGCTATGTCCATCAGTGATGGACATTTCTTGCAAACATTTAGTACACTTTTTAAACCGTGACTGTTTATGCTCTTTATGTTCTTCTGACATGATGGCAGTAGGAAAAACTCAACACACTCGCACAACAAGAGAGGAACTAGATCCTCTAACTTAAACAGATCTAGCCCTACACTCACAACAAAAATAAAAGTGGTTTTACTAGGTTCTCTAACTTAAACAAACCTTGTGCAAAAAGAAAAAAAGGGAACAAACTAGCACCTCTAAGTTAAACGGTCTAGTCTAAAAGCACACATTCACGGGAACCACACACAAAAAAGGCCAACAGGCCCAAGAATTTTCTCAAACAGTTAGAAGTCAAATCCAGTTAAAGACACAAATCGGTTATCACAATAAAGCTGTCAGCAATCAGAATAACACTTCACACGAAGCAAAAAACTCCTAATAAGTAGTAATAATAAAGAACTAAATCACTTAGCCACGGCCAACCAAAAGAAGCTTCCGAATGAAGACGCAGCAAACGAGATCTGGGGAATGTGAGCATGCACCATGGGATACCTATTAGCCACGAGCCAATCAGAAGTTTTCAGGCTTTCTAAGCAACCGAGTCGGAGCCAAAACCCACACGTAATAATGGAGGCGAGATAGGACTACATAACATCTACTGCTGTGTATAAATGGAAATAGAATTGTAACTACTGTAAGTCTATAAATGTAAATCGAAATATAACAACTCTGTGTTTGACTGGAACTTAGTATAATGCAATGCAAGCAAATGGAGCTATTCACCCTGGGCCTCCTCTGAAAATGAGTACTGCCCAGTCAGACTTAACTGGTAAACAAAGACAGATAAAATAAAAAATAAATAAAATAATAGGCCTCGCATAGTATATGTGAAGCCAAGGTATTGTTTTGGCATGCTGGGCAATAATTTGAAACAGCAGCTAAATGAACTTTGATGACAAAATATCTGAAACCTGCATTAAATTAAGAGAAAAAGAACTGCAGAACATCCACAAAAGGTGTGGCATATGGATCAAAGCCTTGGCTAGTGGCCTAAATAGAAAACAGTTTCCATTTACTTTTATAAAACTTGAGTAGATAGTTTGAGAAGTAGCCAAAATGTGGATCAACTTCTCTCAAAGAGAAATGTGTCTGGCCATTAGGAGGGATTGGAGAAAGTGTGCTGTTAACTTGAGATTGTGAAGGTCAGTGTGAGAGTCTGTCCAGAATGCATGTGGATCAAGAAGCCAAAGGACTTCCTTGAATGAGCCCTTTGCAGGGGAAACCAGAGCCATCTAAACTAGACTTAAGCATTAAGAATTGTGATTTGCAGGTTAATATTTTTTGTAGGCACATGGGTAGCAGTGAAAGTGGGAGGAAGGTGTAAAGACTGAGACTAGAGAATCCCTGAGTGAGTACCCCTTCTGGAGCATACCTCCCAACCTGGAAACATCAAAAATCTGGACAAAGGCCCATGAAAAATGGGTACAAATCTGTACGCTGATTAACATAAAATTTGCATACATACTTATGTGACCCCCCTTCCACCCCTATGGAATTGTGGGATACAAAACTTTCAAATGCAAACTGAAGAACAGACATGTGGCCCCAGACTCTGTAGTAAATGGTAACCATTTCTTTTTTTCAAATGTGCAGCAATGACTTTCACTGGGAAGGGAGAAGATGATGAACCTTGGGATTTTGTTTTTGGTAACTTGCAGTATGTGGGTTTTGTGGTACAAGTAAGGCATTTAATGGTAGGCAATATTTTAATCTTGGCAAAAGAAAATTATAGTTTGCTAGGACCTCCAAAAGCAATTCTCCATGGCCTACTGATTGGTGGCGTAAAAGTGCCGTCCAGGGCTGTCCGAGTTTGCTGCCATTCCCCCCTCACAAAATCATGGTCGAATGGGGACCCCATTCACAGTCCTCCCCCCTTGCAGCCATTCCAATGTCAAATTACTTGGCTATTTCGCCCTATTTACCATAAACACTAATGTGCATCCGGCTTTACTTCTACGATTATTTCTATTTCATTTAAAACTTTTATTCTACATTTTATAGCACAAACACTAACAGACATCTGTTAAACAAAGCAATACAGTCTCACAATGAAAATAGACTTAGCATTAAAACGTCTCTGCCCTTGAAACTCATTCATTGAAACAGCATTGAAACCCCATTCAAAGAAAATGCAACAGTCATCTAAATAATTCCACATTGAATAGATCTGTAACTAATGAACAGGTTGCCGCTAGCAAACAACTTTATATTTCACTGTTTCATTTACAAATAAAGTTCCTGCTGCCCTTGAAGAATAAACTGCCTATGTTACATTAGAAAATAGATAAGCGAGTAATACTGCAATAGGGAATGGATGGCAAACTGATAACAGGTTCATAGTTACTAGTAATCGCCGTCAAAGAGGACATTCTCAGGACTGCAGTATCCACCACCTTTATAAGTACAACACAGTACAGTATCAGCAGTCCATCTACATACTGTGGGAGTAGAACCCACAGCCATCTGCATCAAAAGCAAGTATACTACCTGATGTCCTAGTAAACACAAACAAACTTGGCGTAAGCAGCACTAACCTTTTCTCCCCTTGAACTGTGCAGCACAAGAAATCTGGAAAAAGCCAAAATTTATTTGGGGGGAGACAAATGGCCAAAACCAGAGGCACATTTTAAACACTGCCTGTAAAATCTTAGAAAGTTGCTAGAATAAAATGTTTTGTGCTGCCATGCGTTTCCTGAAAGACAGAAAGACTGAAACTTAAATGGTTATCATTATTTAGTGAATTGCGTTCTCACTGATTTGCCAGAAAAACACAAATTTAAAAAGGAACAGACCAAAGTATGAACCAAACATTTTGTGAAACTTTGGACAGTTGAAAAACTCCTTGAATCATGAGTGGTGGTATGGGTAGAGAATTTAGCCTCTTGTTCTATGTACCTAAGGTACAGGGTTTGAGTCCGAGAAATTCTAACTACCAGTTATACCTAACTGGTGCATTTTACACAGACACGACATTTAAATGCAGAGGACTGAACTGCTGTTTTCCCACATTCAAAATACAATGCACCTAGTACAAAACTGGAGCAGGAATAAAAGGACCTTTCCCAAGAAAAACATTGCTCTGAATGCAGTAATAAGTTTCCATTCTTAAACTTGCGGAGCCCCCACCCCCCCCGCACACACACACACGCAGAAAAGGACTGGAAGACATTCAAATGCAGAGGACTGCCATTTCCCACATTCAAAATGCACTTGAGTCCTCTCACTTGTAAAAATGCAATACACTTTGTACAATACTTGAGCAGGAATTAGCACTACCGTTCCGGGTTCCCCTGTACATAAATAAAAGGAACTTTCCCAAGAAAAACATCATTCTGAATGCAAAAGCAGTAATACGTTTCCGTTCTTAAACTTGCTGAGCCCTTAATAACATAAATGAAAGACCCTGTTCAGACAGCAATAACAGTAATACATTTAAGTCTTAAGTTTTCGCTCTCATTAATAACACAATACAGTCTTTTTTATTTTTGCCTTATCTGGAGCCGAGGGAAGAAAGAAGTGCTGTAGTTGTGTGAACTCGCACTGCCAAACCCACGGACTGGTAAATTTGGCTCCCTCTCTGCCTCGTGCTGACGTCATTGTGCATGCTCTACACGTGACGATGTCAGGAACAGTTCCCCCAAAAAAAAAATTTCAAAAAAAATCCAGGAAATCTGGAAATTAAAAGGTGCCACTCGGGAATTCATGGCACCCCAATACTTTGCCCTCAAAACAGGTATTTACCGAGGAATTTGGTACGGTTGACAGGTATGCTCTGGAGGGATTAGGGCAAAGAAGCTTCTGCACTTGGCGCTACAAGGAGGGACAAACAAGTCACAGCAAAGTTACTGAAAAATCTCTTAAGTCAATAACAGACTGAGGGACCACTTAACTTAACAACTAGCCAGTTAACTTTGCCCAGAATGTGCATTGCCACTATAATGTATTATGAATCCAAAGCCCATTGCTGTACTCACAGCCTCTCTGCAGAAGGGGCATCATTTACTTCTTACCTGCTTGTTGAAATACCAAACCACAAACATGCTGTCTGACTGTATGGCTATCAATCCTGGGGGGAGGGGGGTCTTCCTGCAATCTTAGGAACACAGCCCTCATCTCCATGAAGCTGATGTGAAGGAGGGCCTCTGATGGTTTCCAAACTCCTTGGACCATCTTAAACTCAAAATGCCCCCACTCCAGAGAGGAGCCTTTTCCTTTGGTCACTACTGCTGACATATATAAATGGTTTACTTATTTAAAAGAATGAGGATGACAGTCAAAAGTATGGATGATTCCTGCAAGTCTGACTCAAATGAACAGTGGCTGAAGGTTAGTCTACCAGCTGTGACAATTGCATGGAAACTATCCACTAAACAATCTTCATGCAAAGTCTCTTATACTCAACCACAGTGAAGGCAGCCATGAGACACAGAGATCTTAGGAAATAAGGTTGGAGTCTACTGGTAATGACAAAGAACCTAGGTAGAGAGTCAAACAGATAAAAGGCTTTCTAGGATGAGACACTTTTTACGAGGTTATTTCCATATGGCATCCAATGAAGGTAATTTGCTATGAGGGCTATAGCTGTGATTTTTATTATTCAGAGATGCCTCAAGAAAGGCACAGCTCAAAATAGTAGTTTCAGATTGTTAACGACTCGTTGGAAGTTGCAGCAGGGAGCAACTAATCTAGATATAGAAAAACATGAATACCTATTGGCTTTAGCTGGGATGTGCAGCCAAATGGCCTACAAGGTAAAAGGAGTACAAATCCAGTAAAACCAACAGTTTGACCGTCACACATAAAAAGCTTTAATCATAACACACTGCAGAGCTTTCGCATTGAAAAAGAGTAGTTAGACTCGAAAGCTCTGCAGTGTTTTATTAAAAAAGCTTTTTGTGTGTGAAGGTTGGACTACTGGTTTTTACTGGTTTAGATGGGATGCGACTACTGCCACACATTAGATGAACAACCAGGGAGCTGCAGTTAGCTCAAAGGAAAAGGCTTTGAACTGGTAATGACTGGCAACTAGCTGAAGGTTCAGAAACCTTCTGGACTCCTTTGAGATCTTTATGTGCAGATGCGTGTCCAGGAGGTCTAAAGGGGACATCCAGACATTTGGCTTAAGATAAGGAAAAATCACTTGCACCATGACCATTCTGAAGGAGTTCTTCATTACGTACTAGTTTAAGTCTCTGACATCTAAAATTAGCAAGAGATCCGGATTCCTTTTTTGGAGGTAAAAAATGTTTAATAGACTCCAGATCCTTTATGGAGTGGTAAGACCTCCTGGATGGCCATTTTTTTTTTGAGGACCAGATACCTCAGTTAACACTTGGTGGGGTGTGACATTTGGGAACAATGGCTTTTGAAGTGATGGGGTTTTTTTGGAGAAAATGGTATATATAGCACAGCTTCTAGGCAATCTTTTGCATCTAGATGTCGTGCTCTATAGCCATCCATACAGCAGGGTCGAGAGAAACTCTCCCCTCCCCATCTGCTATCAACGATGGACAGTTAGAAAAGCCCATAGACATGCTGTTTCTCTGAGAAGGGTTCTCTGTACTCTTGATTCTGCAAGATCCCTTTCAACAACGTGGTTAGCATCCATTAATGAGGCCACCTATGCTCCTGAATAGGAATCAAAGGGTTGACACTGGGATTTCTTGAACCAAGTGAATTTGGAACACTTAAGATTCCTACTTAAGAATGGCTGAGAATTCTCAATTCTGAGTTCTACAGCAGGTATCTTCCCATCTTGTTTGCACCTTATCAGCTCCTACTACACTGTAGGGTCAAAGAATGTAGATCTGTCAAAGAAGAATTTGGTAAAGGACATCGGAGTTCTCTGTGAAATCACACCGGCCAAGCAAAGCATGACACCAAGGAGTTTTTGCCACTGCCTGCCTCCCTAGCTGCTCTATCAGCTGTACTGTGACAGACACATTGAGATTTGCAAGGTTCATCATGGTAATCAGGGTGGTATGTAGCTGTTTATCAGACTCCTAAGTTTGCTTGGCTATGTCCCTTTGAAAGATATTCATGTAGGTTAGGTAATTCAATGCTCTTAGGGCAAAGATGCCAGACATGTAGACTTGCTTTACTATTCTTCCAGTCACTATAAAGTTTACTGTTCATGGGAGAGGCAGTAGACACAAGCTCTTTTTTAGTGACTGCTCCAACAATCACTGACTCCGCTTATGGACCTTTTGACCAGAACTTACTGTGTTTGGTAGGTGTTAAAACCTTATCAGGTTCTTGTGAAATGGGTTTGGCTGTATTAAGTCCCTGCCATGCCCTCTGGGAGATCAAATTCTATCAGGAGGTCAGCAGGAAGAACCAACCAAGAGGTAGAAGGGCGAGCAGTATACTTCGAAAAGCAACTCCTCATCATATGAGTGGGTCAGATGGCCAAGATTCCCCTCGGTTTCATACATACATTCTAAGATATTGCAGAAACTGACAATCTTCGGTAGAGGCTCAGGGGGAGGCATCACCATCCCTCCCTCTTACCCAAGTCAGTGACAAATGTGATGAACTCCCAAGGGGTCCACAGCTTATCTGAAACTAACCACTGCTGATCTGCAATTTATTGGGCAACTGCTTGGTAGGAGAAGATTTATTTTGGTTTATATTTTATTTTTTACCTCTGATTTTCACTGTTTGTTGTAAGGAAGGAACAGATTGCAGACAGGCAAATGCTAACCATCTGAAGGGGCCTAGTTCTTTATTAATTCACAAAGATTGTATTCAGGACCTCACTCCATAGCTTATCTAAAACCAACCAGTGTTGGTTTATAATTTACTGTGCTGCTGCATGGTAGCAGAGAATTTATATTGATTTACATTTCATTATTTATAGGTTCATAGGTGTGTACTAGACTAATGGCACTGGAGCCTTTACAAGCCTAGCTGATAGAAGTGCCCTGGCATTGTGACCTTTGACTTTCAATCTTACAATGACATGCAACTGTAAGAGATACTGAATAAAAGCCATCATTTGTGTTCATGTGCAACATAAAGGGCTTCCAGTGTTTTAGTGCGACTGACATGGCAGATTTTAGTGACTTTTTTTAGGCATTACACTGAGCTTTGTATGGGGGAAAGCACTTAAATGAATCTTTACTTGCATATTGTTTGTGCAATTTCCTCATTCAATTTGACTTAAATTACTGTTTTAATTTATTTGAAATCTGTTGTCACATACTACATTTTTCTTTTGAAATTTAATTGTAGCTGGAAAAGGATTCTTTAAATTTTATGCCATTAACAATTTGCAGAAACATAAGAACTTGCACAGGATGCTAAATGCTGTGCATGTCCAAAGACAACTGCTAACATTGGAGTGACTTGTGATCCGTGTGTCAAAAAAGTCAGAGGATTTACTTATCAACAGTAAATCTAGATTTACTGAAGATGAATGCACCTGTGCAATTGGCAGAGCTTGGAAAACTGTTGCTTCATATATTAATGAATGCCTAACATTTATTTCATTAGCCCAAAGTGCTAAATACAACACACTTAGGAAAGGAAGTGGTTTCTGCCATTAAAAATCACCCAACCCCTATTAAACATCATCCTACCAATGATAACTTGTAATTCAGGATACAAGTACTCAGGAGTCAAAACATGCAGATGAAAATAAAAAAAGTAAGAAGTTCACAGCAAATAACTAAGAAGGAAAAAGAAACTGACTGATGTCTACAACACAAAGACAGTATACACTGAAAACGGCAATGCTTTATGTGACACATAGATTATAAGGAATGATAACACTGTTCAGTCAACAAAACATTCAGTCTACAAAAAATTTTTCCAACAGAGAAGGTAAAAAGAATAAAATAAGAGACAAGAGCATACCAAATGGGAGACATCTAAACTGAATTTGCAAGGATTAAAGAACATTACTGAAAGAAACAAAAAGAGAAGTGTGAAGATGCAACATGGTGCAGAATGTGAAAGTAGAAAGGCATACGAAAACTGTAAGCTTGCAAACATTAATGGCAACAATGACCACTCATTTTTAACAACTGTCAGAGCAGAAATTACTGAGTTAGAAGTTGAAATTTTTTCAGATCTGGTCAGAAATGATATACCAGTAATTGCAGATTCAGTTGTCAGAGGAACTGATATTTAAATATGCAGAGAATATAATGAACATTAAAAAGTGTTAAATTTGCCAGGAGCAAAATTCAGGATGCGAGTAGGGTGTTAGAATACATTAATGTAAAGAAGTATGAAACCATTTTTTTCATATTGGTACACACAACTTCATCTTCAAGGACCCCCCCACACTGTTAGTAGGGAATTTACAGCCTTCTAAGATAGCAAAGCTTGTACAGGTCATATTTCTCATAAATCACATACAGACAGGAGAGGTCAGTGTGAATGAAAAACATCTTTGGTAAATACCCACATGAAAAAAGGCCCATTTTAAAAAAATGGAAATGTGTAGAACATCAGGGCCTACTTTTGGTCACACATGTATTTAAAGAGTATGAAGCCCACTTGTAACCATGACACGGCTAGCCACCTAGAGGTGTGAACTTTGGTTCTAGATAACTGTCACTGTTAAAGCAACACCCCTACCCCATATGTAAAAATGGGAAAAGGGTTTGTGGATGGATGGAGCCCACTTGCAAAGATAAGGAAAGGGAATTTTTCCAGCAGATATGTGGAAATGTGTGACCAAATCAAGACAGGATTTTTGCCAGACAGAAATTTAACAGTTCACAGATTTGACTCTTCTCTATTGGTTGTTAATGCTAGAAACATTAGTAGTGATTTTTTAAACAGAAAAAAATTGCTTGCTATATTCTCATGCATGTGAAACACATTTAAAGAACAGTAACTGGAAAACAGTTCTGACAGGGAATAAATGTTTTTAGTGTACCAGATATTGTAAATGTATTAGACATTCTCAAAAAAAATCAGGTGGAAGTGTTATGACAGGGACTAAAGAGTGTTATGAGACCAGTGCTCATTACATATTTGATGATAATGCAAATCATGTGAATTGTGCAACTTTGACAATAAAGACAACCCTGGAACAGATTACTATTGTTAGGAATATATAGGCCACCAAAGTAAAGTGCTGATGACCTAGTGGAATTCATACATTTCTCACATGAAACACATGAGGGAAAAATAGCAGCTGTGAACTTACAATTACCAGAAACAGACTAGAATAATACCAAAATATGTTCAGGAACAGCAGCTGCAGACTGTAAACAAACACTGGAAATTGTATTCCTAAGGAAATTACTGCTACTAAATGTCAAGTTTTACCACCTTTGATGTGCATTAATCACAGGGTTATTAAATGTTAAGCTACTGCTAGATACCTCTGTCAAAATGAAATCTAAAACAAGGTACAGAAGATTAATAACACACTGTATGGAAACAAAACAGTCATTATCTAAAACTAACTGGAGTGATACAGTCGGTGGAAAGACTGCAGAAGGAATGTGACAAGTGTTAAAAAGGAAATAGCTTGAATGTAAAAAATAAATAAAAAATAAAATTAAAAAAAATGAATTAAATGTTTAACATCAGATTCTAGGTGTATATGGTCAGGATGACATTTCCCTTAAGAAAAAGATACTTAATGAAAACAACAGATAAAACATACATGAAATGGAAAGGAGCTATGAAAACAGAAATACACTGCAGTGCACAGACAAATCAAACAGTGCGAGACAAAATGAGGAAAATTTTGAGGAAAATTAAAGATATTAACCACAACAGAAAACCGTTTTATAAATAAATAAAATTGATAAGTAGTGTAGATTCTAAAATGTATTCTCAAACACAACATATTACAGATATACTTACAAAATCTTATGCAAAACAGTTTGGCTCCACAAAAGGGCAGGCAACAAACTGTGCTAGAAACATCCAGATTAACTTCAGATACTGTAATTACATTAGATTATATTGAAATTGAACTATAAAAATTTTACTGCTGGACCCACTAAAAAGAATAGGCAGCACATGGAACCAGTAATAATAACCCAAGAACACTTGTACATGAACTGTTATGGTACTGAAAACCCAAAAGACTTTGAGAAATTATACTGGGAGATTGTACAGTTTTGCAATATCTGTTGCAGTACTGCAAAGACAACTGGGATATCCTGCCGAGGACAGCTGAATGGCCAGCCAGCATATCAAAGTCTTAACTCCTTCCAGGTGCTAAACGTCAGACATATGTCCTACCCCTAAATTGTATGGTACATAACTGACATACGAGCACCTAATCCACAGAAATGAATTGCTCCACAAGAGCCAGAGCACCCCAAGAAGAATCAGTGACCTATCCGGAAAGGGAAGAAAAGTAAAAAGGACTACTTGACCAGAGGAAACACTACAATGAAAAACGGAGGGAAAAAGGGAGGGGCAGAATAATGCAACAATGCAATACTGTAATCATGGCAATAAATCAAAAGGGTAATAAAAGAAAGTCATATGGAACAAAGGATCATTTGTTGTTTAAGTCATAATGGAGAACTGTAAAAAGGGGAAAAATTCTAAGTATGGCATGGCTAGACTACAAAAAGCATCTGAGAGCATCCCACATTCATGGATAAAACAGTGCTTAAGATAAACCCTGACAGTGATCAATTGCACTACAGAGACCATGAATCAGTGTCAACCCACTTTGCAGTTAAGCTATGATAAAGGACAGACTATTATTCTGGGGGGATCAAAGGGGATACTCCAGGTCACTGCAACTCTTTTGTCTTGCCCTTAACTCATTAAGTTGTCTACTCAACAGATAAGATCATTGCTACAATTTGGCTCCCAGAAAAGAGAAAAGTATAAGGACTTATCTTCTTTTTGTAAATAATTTAAAATTGTATAGTTCATCAGATGAGGAACTGAAATCACAATTGCAAATGATCAAAACTTTTTCAGATGCTGTAAGAATGTCATTTAGTCTTGATAAATATGCAAAAGCAACCTTTAAAGCAGGAAAGCTGCAGCACCAAGAAAACATCAGTTTGGAACAGGAATATGACAGAAAAGAAATGGACAAATGTGAATAAAATTTAGTAAGGAGTATTTTAGAAGACAAAAATTAATACTGAAAACAATGTTGACATCTAGGAAGAAAGTCCAAGCTGTAAACCAATTTGCTCTTCCTGTCCTAACTTACAGTTTTTGGAGTAAGTGACTGTCCCCAAAAGGTGTTGGATTGGTTGGAGGGGAAAACAAGAAGGATGCCTTCATGCTCATCAAATGATTTATACAAATCAGTGTATACCAAGACTCCTCGAAATTGATTACATGTACAGACAGATCTGCAATTGTGGGACTGCAAACATATCTGCTGACCTCACAAGACCCAAGCATATTGAAAGTTTTAAAACACAAGGAGAATAAGTCTAAGGTGACTTTAATGCTTAGTTTAGCATCTGTGTCAAGCGGGAATGGAAGTCAAACCAGAAGTACATAAAAACCAGGCAGCAACTGAATGTGCCAAAAAAACCCAAAAAGAATATAAGGTATGGGGGATCAGATGAGAAGACAAGAAATGTGGAAAATGCATAAATATTGTTGCAAGTATAGAAAACTCTTGGAACAACCTCATGTTGATCAAGATCAAATACAGAAATGGTTAAGGAGAGGTGAATTTAAACCAAATGACTAAAGGTTAATATTTGTGGCCCAAGGTAATGGACTACGTGCACTTTTGTTTACAAACTCCATTGACATGTGGGAGAAACAGACAAATGTAGGTTTTGTAAAACAGATTTGGAAACAAAAAATCACTTTAGGAGCCAGTGAACATAAACCAACTAAAAATAGAAACAGTTCACTTTGCAACAAAGGACCCCAAGAGCTGTATATATATATATATATATATATATATATATATATATATATATATATATATATATATATATCAATTAACCATAGTTAAAAATAATCAACAATTTTAACCATTTAGTCACACTTCTCTAGTTTCAGTTTCATTTCTGAAGTTACCCCCTCTTCTACCTATTGTTACTTTTTCAAGAACTGTAAACAAGAACTTACTAAAATTCTTACATACTTTTGAGCGCTTGTAAAGTGCATTGTTTACTTCCTTATTATTAACAGCCCTTACATGTTCCTGAATCCTGTCTCTCGGCCTTCTTGTAGTCATACCTACATAGAATGAATCACAGGCTGAGCACACGGCAAGGATAAACCACTCCAGCGGTATTACAACTATATATTTCCTTAAAATCTATGCTGTCATTTAAATGGGGCAAAATTATAAAAGCACCTTCATGTATGAATCTACAGCTGGAACAACCATTACACTTGTATGTCCCTTTGTTTTTACTACTAAAAGCAATGGGAATTCTAGTATCTGATTTTTCAAGCATTTGTTTAATACTATATGTTTTAATGTAAACAAGGAGACTATGTCCATTGTAACTAAAGTAAAGACTTCTCCATCACCTGGTATTTCCATTGCAAAATTTTTAACATGGTTCAAAAAATTCCATGAATCACGACAATACGAATTTAATTCCTGAACTAATGGGTTTAAAATGGTATCTAAATAAACAGAAATACATTCTGTAATACTACCTCCTGCTGACGCCATAGGCCTGAAAGGGAGGTGGCTTTGGTCTTTGCAAATTTTAGGTATCCCAAACAGGATACCTATATGTGGATGTTTAAGTAAAGAAATAATTATATAAAACTACATTAATTTCTTGTTTAGAACCACATCCAATACTTAATATAACTGTTTATATTTACCATGAATGTCACTTATTGTTACTTCTTGATATTCCTTTTCATTCTTCAGCATTGTTTCAATGCTTGTGTATTAATCTTCCACATCCATCACTAAGCCACCCCCCTTATCAGCCTTTATAAATCTTACATTTGTTTGCATCACATAGCTCTTTAAGTGCTTTGTACTCGACATTTGATAAATTAAAATAAGGTTTGACAGTTTTTCCACTCAATAAGGATCTAATGTCCCTTTCACAAAATGCTTCAAACTGTTTGATAGTAAAATGCAATGCTGGATTATAAGTAGTAGGCCTGTTAAGGCAATACCCACCATCTCTTACTGCCACATCCTTAAAAATAAAAGCTAAATGTTACTTCCTGGTATACATTTTAAGCTGCAATATAGTCTTAGTAAGATTTGAACGATGGCTCAGTATATAACCTAAGCCCATTTTTAAAACTTTACAGTGATGTTCATTCAAGTTAAATTTACTTAAGTTAAACAACTTTGTTTGGTTACAAACATCATTAACTACTTTGCTTTTACCTTGTTCAGAGTACGAGCTCTGTTTTGAGCTTCTGGAGGCGCCTGCTGACTCAATACAGCCACCCCCACCTTCTCTAAGTTTTTTGAATGTTCAGTTGTCTCAAAATTGTCCAGTTCTCTAACACTGTCCTTGTTAGAAGTAACACTTGTGTTTCTTGCCTTTGGAAATTCTCCATTACTGTTCCTAGTGTCAGCCGGCGTCTGTTGCACTTGCATTTGAACAGCTGTTCCGCCCCTACTAGTTGATGTCATTACAGCACGAGCATATGATTGGTTAACCTCTCTAAACCCTTTCTGATGCTGTTTAAAGGGCGATGCTGCTCAACAAAACGAGTTGGTACAGTTTTATAATTATTATTTCTATTAACTTTTTTGCTGTGACTAGTAGGAAGAATATAGGCAAGTTTTGTTGGCATAAGCTACACGATCACGCTCCAATTTCTTCATTTTGTGCTCTGCAACAGTCTTTTCATAACAATCTACTGTAGTGAGCATTCGCTCCTACTGAGCTCTAGCTTCAATAGAACTAGTGAGCACCTCTTTTAATTCAGCATCCCAAGTCTCTAGCTGAAATCTAAGCTCACTAAGTTATTATTCTTTTGAATAATGAACTTTAAAAAGTCCAAGCCCACTTGCAAACCTTTCAGTACTACTTGCGCGGAGATACAGGATTCACAGTAATGATTTTCCAAGCTTACTGCCCGATATTTTTGCAAACTTGCCATTTTAACCAGAATTTCATCCACATTCACATTGTACTCTGGTTCATCAATGACTTCACTGGTCACAGCAAAAGGATTATATTCAAAATTAAGAAAAGCATTAACATCACAATAATTGTATTTTTGTAAAATTGAAGCCCCCTGTTAAAGTGTTAATTCTAACAGGGAAATGTTTCACTGTTTCAACTTCCTTATTCTTAACAGCCCTTACATGTTAATCAGCCACAAAGCATTACAGAAAATGACGTTTATAACACAGGGGATTACCCATTATCAACAGTTCAAAAAACAGATACGAGAAAACCAGATGTAGTAGTCAATGAAATGAAGACAAAAGTAGCAATGATCATTGAAATTGCTACAAGCAGTGATCACAGAGTCTTGCATACAGAGAGACACAAAATCATAAAATAACAGGATTTGCAGGCAGAAACAAGGGCAATGTGGAATAAGGATACCCAGACAGTTCCAACAGTTGTAGGAGCAATGGGTCTTATAAAAAAGAATTTACAGTCATACTTAGATGTTGCCTCATAGCAAGAGGTTCTCCTGTTCGATTCTTGGCTGGAGTGCCTTCTGTGTGGAGTCTGCATGTCCTCCCCGTGGTCGAGTGACCTCCGAAAGACATGCGTGAATGGGCGTGCCTTCACTGAAGGTTGGGCGTCGGTCTGGCAACTCGGCACCATAAAAATCTACTGCCAATCATTAGTGGACCAGGGTTTCGCTGTGGCGACCCCTAACCGGGAAAAGCCAAAAAGACAAACAACTTAGATACGTACATCTGTAAGAACTGCAAGAGGAGTCATTAGTGGGCACATTATTCACCAAATACAAAATCGAATCCATTTAGCTACATATGATTTTCTAACCTTCTGCAAAGCCAGAAGCACATCAAATAATTGGCTTCTCAAAGGAATGAAATCCCAATCACCCAGAGTCAATTGTAGGTTGAGTAAATGTGCATGAATGAGAGAACTCTAGTCCTACATGAGAAGATCCATCATGTGAGGTAGTGATGTTTGCCCACAGCCAGATGAAACAGAAGGGGGAACTAGTTCTGTCTGAGCCAAAAGGAGTCACCAACAAGATTTTGGGCTTGTCCTACATGATTCTGTGCAGGACTTTTGGCAACAGAGGAAGAGACAGACACGTCCCTCTTTCAAGAAAAAAAACATAGTATACTTTCCAAGCCAGAGGACTTGCCAGCCCAGAACAGAACTGGGGAAGCTGTCCATTCAGAATAGAGCCAAAATGATCTACTTGAGGAGTACCCCACTGATGTACTATGTCCATAAACACCGCCCTGTAAAGCATCCATTCATGAGGATCTGCCCTCGACTTGCTTAGACTGCCTGTCACAAGACTGGGCTCTGAGAAAATATAAACTGCCTGCAGAGCTAGCTGTTGATTGATTGCAAACTTCCAAGCCTGAGCACTAACCTGCAAAGAAGGAAAGATTCTGTGTCCTCTTGCTTGTTTATGCACCACATGACTGTGGTTGCGTGTGTGAAACATTCAAAGAACCCAGAATCTAAAGAAAGCTCAATCGATGAAGAGCCAGAATTACAGCTCTCATCTCTTATGCTGACATGGTCCCCTTGTTGCTGAGAAGGCCAAACTCCCTGGACCGTGACACTGTTAGATGAGGCTCTAACCCTCACTGGAAGCATCTGTGTACACGTCCTATGTAGAAAGAGGGACTTGAAAAGGCAGGCCAGGATTCAGAGAAATCTGCCAGATCCAACGGAACTCAAGTTTGAGGCCAGGCAAGAGAGGGATGAGAAGATCCAGTGGAATGCACTGATAAGGCAAAGCAGCTTTGAGATATCAGTGAAACTTCCTTGCAAAAAGAACCATAGGAATGGTGGATACCATGAATCCCTGAGCATGAAGAAGCTCTCTGCAGAACAAGAGATTGAAACCAGGCAGTCAAAAATGACCTTATGAGGTGGAAGTAAGGCCATCATTGGTCTGAATCCTGCAACCCAGAAAAACTGGTATTGAGAAAGAGTAAAAACAGACTATGAGATTTTGAACAAGTCCATCATTGTGGAGGAAAGGCAATGTGTATTCAACATTTTGAAGAAGGTGCTGAAAGGGGGCTTGAATCAGCAGGGTGTCCAAATAAGGGAAAATATGAATAACCAGAAGTCTGCACAAGGCTACCACTGGCACCATACACTTAGTAAAGACCCTCGTAGCTGCTGAAAGACCAAAAAGCAAAGCAGAGAACTGAAAATGTGAGGAAGAAACAGAGAAATGTAAAAATATCCTGTAAAGAGGGGGACACCAGGAAAGCAAGAGGAAGTAACACAGGAAATAGAAACTGGACATAAAGTACAGTTTTGTACCTACCATAAATGTAGATGACCGATAGGAATGCATCTGCAGTCCTTACAAATGGGTAGTCCTGTCGTCAGGCAGCCCTTCGGTCGGCCGGATTCCAAAGTCTGGGTCTGGCTTCGGCTGGTGTCGCGCTTCACCCGACGTCATAGCTGCAGTTCTTCGGGTATAAAGGCATCAGCCGACACCATTTTCCTCAGTGTTTCTTGCCCCAGATGCCAGGTGCCCTCTTGGATGGCTAAATTTGGATAAATGCCAATGTTTCCAAATAGTAGAGAGCAAACACATAAAATAAGCATGTATGTACATATATACAAACAAATACACCATAATAGATCCCCCCCAAGCTAGCTGAAGGATGGCAAATACCCTAGGAGTACCACAGAGGGGAAGGTGGGTGGGTAATCCTGACTGCAGATGCATTCCTATCGGACATCTACATTTATGGTAGGTACAAAACTGTACTATGTCCTTCAAGGATGCATCTGCAGTCCTTACAAATGGGTAGAATACCATAGCTAAACTAGGGGAGGAGGAAAAAGGAAAGATTATGGTGTAGTTAGGATCCCTTGCAAAACAGCAGTGGCAAAACCTGCTCGGGATCTAGAGTATAAAGGTAAATTGTAATGCTTGGCAAATGTATGCACGGAGGTCCAAGTAGCAGCCTCTATAATGTCCTTGGTAGCCATTCCTCGTAAGAAGGCTGTGGTAGTGGCTGTAGCCCTTGTGGAGTGAGGCCTGATGTTCTCTGGAGTTTTCTTTCCATGGTAGGAGTAACAAAATCTAATGCAATTTCCTATCCATTTGGAGATTGTCTGTTTTGAAATTGGTTTTCCTTCCTTTCCTGTTGCATATGCTACCAGAAGCTGGTCAGTTTTTCTATTGGACTTGGTCCTGTCCAGGTAGTAGCGTAACTGTCTATGTACATCCAAGGTATGCAACAGTCTTTCTCCCCTGTTCTGAGGGTTGGGGAAGAATGTAGGTAGGTGGATAGCCTGATTTAAAGACACTCTGGATACCACCTTAGGCATAAATGTAGGATTTGTTCTCATGGACACTATCTTGATGGAAGATCAGGAAGGGCTGCACTGCCATTAATGCCTGTAGTTCAGAGACCCTTCTTGCTGAGGTGATTGCCAGCAGGAAAGCAGTCTTCCAGGATAAGTATTGTAATTCCGCTGTTGCTGCTGGTTCGAAAGGGGGGAAGTGTCAATTTTTCTAGCACAAAGTTCAAGTCCCATGCTGGCAATGGTGGTTTCCTGGGAGGTTTTACATTTTTAATTCCCCTCAGAAACTGCCTGAGCAGAGGATGTGAGAAGACAGGAGGATCCAAGCTGTATTCTGCTGAAATGGCTGATGCATGTATCTTGATGGAAGAATAGGACAGGCCTGTATGGAAGAGCTCTGCCAAGTACTCCAGGATGTTGGCTATGTTTACCAGTGCCACATCTTCTCCCTTTGCAGTACTCCAAATGAGATATCTTTTCCATTTTGCTGCATAATTCTTTCTTGTTGAAGGTCTACGAGCCTCAAGGATTATGTCTTTAACCCTTTGGGATAAATTTGGGTTAATTGTTCTTATGTAATGTTCCAGGCAGTTAGCTGCAGAGTTTTCAAGTTTGGATGCAGGATGTTGTAGTTGTTCTGTGTTAACAGCAATGGGATCAGAGGCAGTGCCCATATTTGTTCCCGAGACATGCTCCTCAGCAATGGGTACCAATGTTGCCTTGGCCAGTCTGGAGCTATCAGAATGATCCTTGGACGGTCCTCTTTGATCTTCAATAGCACCTTGTGCATCAAAGGAAGTGGTGGGAATGCGTATGCTGTCAGGTTCTTCCAACTGAAAGATAGGGAGTCCACCTTCCAAGCAAGTGGGTGGTACGTCCTTGTGCAGAATCTCTTTAGCTGGTGATTGAGTGGGGATGCAAATAAGTCTATTTGTGGTAATCCCCATTCTCTTGTGATGGCTTTGAAGATGTCCGGATGCAGCATCCATTCGTGGGCATCCGTGGTAGTTCTGCTTAGTAAGTCTGCTAGAATGTTTTCTTTTCCCGGTACAAAAATTGCTTGTAACTGAATGTTGTAGCTCAGAGCCACATCCCATAGGTCCAGTGCCAGCCGGCATAGAGGGTGTGAATGTGTGCCTCCCTGTTTGTTGATGTACCACATAACTGTGGTGTTGTCTGTCCTTATCATCAACTGTCCTTCTTGGAGAAATGGTCTGAATGACTGGATTGCCAATTTTACTGCCAGCATTTCCTTTAGATTTATGTGCAGGCGCAGCTGGTCTTGAGTCCATAAGCCTTGTATGCACTTGTCCAGCATGTGTGCCCCCCAACCGAGGTCTGATGCATCTGTCGTGATGGTTTGGCTTGGTTGACTGTTGCAGAAGGGCAATCCTGTGTTTGATTGACAGGCCTGAGCCCACCATAGGAACTCTTGCTTCAGGCATGGGATTATTGGAATTTTGGTTTCTAGGCTGTGCTTGTGTTGAGACCACAAATTCTTTAGGTACCACTGTAGCTTTCTCATATGCAGCCTGGCATGAGGGACCAGAATTATGCAGGATGCCATGAAGCCTAGGGCTTGCAGTACTTTCCTTGCAGTTAGATGGTTCTGCTTTGTTAATGCCAAGAAGTAGAGAGGTAGTTGCTCTTTCTTTTCTGCAGTTAGGAATGCCATTTGTTTTGATGTGTCCAGCTCTGCACCCAGAAAGGTTATTCTTTGGGATGGAATCAGCCTTGACTTTTTTATATTGACTGTATATCCCAGGGCTTGCAGCAGGTAAATGACTCTTTGTAAGTCTTCTGTTAGCTTGCTTTTGTTGTCCGCTTGTATCAGGCAGTCGTCCAGGTAGGGGTAAATTTGGATTCCCTGAAGTCTGCAATGAGCAATTACTGATGCCAGGCATTTCGTGAACACTCTGGGCGCAGTAGATAAGCCAAAGGGCAATGCTGAGAATTGATAATGCTCTGATCCTGCAAGAAATCTGAGGTATCTTCTGCAATTTGGTCGTATGGGGACGTGCAGGTATGCCTCCTTGAGATCTAGAGTTACCAGCCAAGACTCCTTGCCCAGCATGGGAAGGAGCTGCTGTAGGGTCAGCATTTTGAATTTTGGTACAATGAGGAATGTTTAAAGCGGACAGGTCGAGAATAGGCCTCCATTTGCTCTCTTCTCTTGGTACCAGGAAGAGTCTGGAGTAAAATCCCTTTCCTTGTTCCATAGATGGCACCTTTTCCACAGCTCTCATTCTTAATAATTGAGATATTTGCTTTAGAGCTTCTGCCCTTTGAGTAGGTGGTAGGTTTGGCATTCCTCTCTTTGCTGGTAGAGTATGGAAATGGAACCTGTAACCTTGGTCTATAGTTTGCAAAATCCATTTTTCCCTTCTGATGCAATGCCAGTTTTTTGAAAATAATGTTAGCTTTCCGCCTAAGGGTGCTTCCAGTTGTTCCCTGGTAGGCGGTGCCACAGCCAAGTCACTGTGATTGTGTTGTTGTAGTGGTGGTGGCTGCGTCTGTGCCTCGCTGGTTGTTACCTTGCCACTGGCGTCCCCTGTAGGCACCCCTGGATTGGTTTCTGCCTCTTGAACGCCTATTCCTGCCTCTCTGTGTCTTAGAGGAGTCCGGAAAGGACCAATTCTTGAAGGGCCAGTTCCTGCTAAACCTTGGAGGTTGAACCTGTAAGAAATCTTTCACTGTTTGTACAGATTTCGCCTTCTCTTCCATCTTTTTTAGTACCTGCTGTGCAGGGGAACCAAATAAATTGACTTTGTCCATGGGAGCATCTAAAAGCTTTGATTTGACATGGTCTGGTAATGCCTGCTCTTTCAACCATGCATGTCTCCTGATAACTGTGCCAGTCATGGCTGATCTAAAGGAAGCCTCCAGTGCATCATAGCCGCATTTTAAAGAATGGTTACTAACCTGCTGTATGTTATGTACCATTTCCTGAACATATTTCTTATCTAAAGATTCTTCAGAGGACAGCTTTTTAGTTAACTGGTCTAGCATAAACTCTTGATATTGAATCATATGAAATTGGGCCTATGCTGTGGCAAATGTAGAAAGGTTCTAAGCCTTTTTCTGGAGTCTGAGAAATCTTGGCCCTGCCACTGAAATTGTTCCCTCATAGCATGCTAGGTTTCCCCAAAGGAAAATTCCTCAGGTGGAGAGGCTGAAGGAATGGACTCTTCAGCATCAGAGTCTTCGTAAGGAGAATAAGGAGCCTCAGGAGGGTCTGTATGTTCTGAGTCATCAGAGGAATCATCTGTGGATACTGGCTCTGGGGGCTCTGCTCTAGGCCTCTTCTCTGGAGGTGGATGAGAGGTCCTGTCTGGATGAGGCTGGGATCCACGAATTAAAGAAATGAGATCCTCAGCCAAAGAAAGCATATGGGAACTGGTGCTGGGCCTGTGAGAGGGGGGCTTGACAGGCACCGTTTTTGAAGCTTTAGCTGCTTTAGCCCTGGCAAAGGCCTTAATAGACATGGCTGCAGGAGGCCTAGCAGCTCCACGTGCAGGGGATGAAATATCCAAGGGAATAGTGTCTGATAATTCCTGAGAAACCGCAACTGCAGGTTGGATTTTAGAAGCCGATTCCACCAGGTTAGAAGAGGCCTCGGTAGAAGGCATGTTTTCGGCTGGGGGAAGAACCGCTTGCTCGGTTTCAGCCGAAACCGAGACACTCGTGGTTGGCTTAACCGCGGTTTCGGCCGAAACCGCGGACCGCGAGTGTCGGTCCTTTTCCCTGCGTTTTTTGGTTATTTGTGAAGTCGGAGGATCCGACGGCATGATATAAGCAAAGTCCGAGCCGAAAAACTGTTCTGCAAACTCCGACCGGCGTCTAAGCATCCGCCGGTTAAAAGAAGCACAGGCTAGACAAGCTGCTACGTCGTGGTCTGGGCCTAAACAAGGTAAGCAGTAAGAGTGGAAATCTTTATGAGGTATTTGTTTCCCACAAGTTAAACAGTTATTCACTTTTTCGGACATCGGCTGAGGCAAGAAAGAGTCCCCAACAGGGTACTTGGCTTTTTAGAAGTCTTCGAAGTAGTATTCGGTAGTAGTAATCTCTGGTTCTGACCGACCGGCACTTGCGAACAGCTTCTGCTTCGGGCGCCACGCGGCAAGAAAGACTGAGGAAAATGGCGTCGGCTGATGCCTTTATACCCGAAGAACTGCAGCTATGATGTCGGGTGAAGCGCGACACCAGCCGAAGCCAGACCCAGACTTTGGAATCCGGCCGACCGAAGGGCTGCCTGACGACAGGACTACCCATTTGGAAGGACTGCAGATGCATCCTTGAAGGACATCATCTTGAAAGCGAGCACTTTCAAAAAAGTATTGATAAAGAAAGATCTAGAATGGACCTCCAAAAACTCTTCCTGGGAACCATCTCCCTGGGAACCAGGAACATTCTAGAATAAAGCCCCTTGCCCTTTTGAAAGGGCAGTGTTTGGTTGAATGGCTCCTTGAACCAAAAGGTCTTGAATAACTAAATGAAAGTCAGGATGTTTTCAATACAGAAGTGGAGGAATGCCTGAAAGGGAGGAAGAGACTTCCAAACCACCAAATGCCAATTATGAATTATGAAAAGTACCCATGAAACTGTGGTTTTGTGTTGCAAAGCTATAACAGAAAAAGTGAATCTGAGGGAAAGAGGCTGGACAATGGACAAATGAGGCTGAATGTCAAATGGAAGCAGACTTGTCTGGAAAAGAAAGCTTCTGAACATTAGAACCCAGAAAAAGGCTTGTCAGGAAAAACCCTCTTTGAAGACCTATTAGTCCTGAGAGGCTGTTTCAGTTGTCGCCTCACAAAGGAGAACTTAGAGGGATAATGCTTCTTAACTTGAGAACAGGAAAGAGGAAAATCTGCTTAAGATTTTGCATGACCTCACCCTTACCCTGCATGGCCTTGAAAAGCTCAGCAGTTGCCCAGCCAAAAAGATCTGTCTGTTCAACAGAGAGACCAGCAATTTAGTCAATGTCTTCAGAAGAGACTGGAGCCACAACAAGGAATATCTCCTCACAATCCACCCTGAAGCAGCCACCCTAGAGGAGGCATCTGCAGAGGCATCAAAAAGTACAGTTGTGTACACTTACCATAAATGTAGATGTTAGAGTGTATTCATTTTTGCAGTCATCACATTTGGGTTATCTGCTTGCAGTAGCCCTCAGTCGGCCTGATTAAGAAAGTCTTGGGTCCTGCATCGGTTGCCGTCTCCTCTTCTGTGACGTCAGGTAGTCAGGGGTATAAAACATGCAGTAGACGCCATTACATCAGTTTTTCTTGCCCCAGATGTCAAGTGCCCCTTTAATGGGAAGCAATAATATATATATATATATATATATATATATATATATATATATATATATATATATAGATAGATAGATAGATACAGATACATACAAGGATATACTTTCAATAAAAAAGCAAATACACCAAAAAGCTTTTAAGCACAGTAAAGGAGAGTAGTGGTATAGCCAAAAAAAGTCAGGGGGTTGGAGGGAGGGTAACCAGGACTGCAACAGTGAATACACTTTAACATCTACATTTATGGTAAGTGTACACAAAGTACAGCTTTGTACCTACCATAAATGTAGATGTTAGAGTGCTAATACAGCTGCAGTCATAACAGATGGGTTCTCCTGCCGTCAGGCGGGTCCTCGGTCGTCCGAATTCCAAAGTCTAGGTCCGGCGTCGGTTGTCGTCGCTTCTTCCCTGACGTCAGTGCGACAGGGGTATAAAAGAACCAGCCAACGCCATTTTCTTCAGTTTTTCTTGCCCCAGATGTCAGGTGCCCCCAGAAGGAAGGCAATACATAAAATTATGTAATAATGCAATGCAATATAATCAAAAAACAGTAGTTGCAAGCAAATACACCATAAAAGAAAACCCTTAGAGGGGAAGGAGGGAGGAAACCTGGACTGCAGCTGTATTAGCACTCGAACATCTACATTTATGGTAGGTACAAAACTGTACTATGTTCATCGTGCATACAGCTGCAGTCATAACAGATGGGTAGAATCCCAAAGCTAAGAAAGGGGTGGAAGGCACTAGGTGGAACTAGGAGGAGCCAAAATGCCCTGCAAGACTGCAGTGGCAAACCCTGCTCTAGATTTGGAGTATAATGGTAGGTTGTAGTGCTTGGAGAAGGTATGCACAGAACTCCAAGTGGCTGCTTCCAAAATATCCTTGGTAGGTACTCCTCTGAGGAAGGCTGCAGAGATGGCTGTGGCCCTGGTGGAATGGGTTCTAATGCCTGTAGGTACAGTTTTGCCATGAAAAGAATAGCAAAAGCGTATGCAGTGTGCTATCCATTTTGAGATTGTCTGTTTGGAAATTGGCTTTCCTTAAACTCCTACCGCACAGGCCACAAAGAGCTGTTCTGCTTTTCTGAAAGGCTTTGTTCTGTCCAAATAATAACGCAGTTGTCTGTGGATGTCCAAGGAATGTAGTAATCTCTCCCTCTTGTTTTGAGGATTAGGATAAAAAGTAGGTAAATGTATGGCCTGATTTAAAGCTACCCTAGATACCACTTTAGGCATAAAGGACGGGTTGGTTCGTAAGGAAACTCTGTCCTGATGGAAGATGATAAAAGGCTGGACAGCCATGAGAGCCTGTAGTTCTGAAACTCTACGAGCTGAAGTGATAGCCAGAAGGAAAGCTGTTTTCCAGGACAAATACTGCAAATCTGATGAGGCAGCTGGCTCAAAAGGAGGCAAGGTCAGTTTTTCCAGAATGAAATTAAGATCCCAAGCAGGTATTGGTTGTTTCCTTGGAGGTCTTAAATTCTTAGCCCCTCTGAGGAACTGTCTTAAGAGAGAGTGAGAGAATAAAGGTGGATCAGTGTTGTATTCTGCAGAAATGGCTGAGGCATGGATTTTGATGGAGGAGAACTAAAGTCCACTGCTTAGCATTTTCGCCAAATATTGTAGTATTTGAGGTAAATTCAGTTTTCCAGGGTCCTGGCCCTTTTTCTCATTCCAGACGCAAAAACGTTTCCATTTTGCAGAGTAAGCTTTTCTAGTTGATGGCCTTCTGGCCTCCAAAATGACATCCTGCACCTCCTTGGAGAGTAGGGCCTGCTGTGATGCTAAGGGATCTTCCATGCGACTAGATTGAGTGTTTTTAGCTGACTGTGAAGAGTTTTGAAGCTGTGCTGAGTCAGAAGAAGAGGCATTAGAGGCAGGGTCCATGGTGGGGAATGTGTCAGGCTCCTCAGGAGTGGGTACCAGTGTTGTCTTGGCCAGTCCGGAACAATGAGGATCATCTTTGGTCTGTCTGCTCTGGTCTTCAATAGGACTTTGGGCAGCAGAGGAAGAGGCGGGAAGGCATAAACTGTCATTGATGTCCAACTGAAAGAGAGAGCATCCACTCTCCAGGCCTTTGGATGGAAGATCCTCGAGCAGAATTTTGTCAATTGATGATTTTTGTGGGAGGCAAAGAGATCTATGTCTGGCCTTCCCCATTCTTGGATTATTTCTGTAAAAACTTTTGGATGCAACTTCCATTCATGTGGATCTGTCATATTCCTGCTTAGGTTGTCTGCCAGCGTGTTTTCCTTGCCTGGCAAGTACTGTGCTTGAAGTTCCATTTGTAAGCCCATGGCCATGTTCCAAAGTGACATGGCCAGTCTGCATAGGGGGTAAGAATGTGTTCCTCCCTGCTTGTTTATGTACCACAACTGTGGTGTTGTCCGTTCTTATCAATAGTTGACCTGGTTGTAGAAGGTCCTTGAAAGCTATAATAGCATTTATTACTGCTAGCATTTCTTTTTGATTGATGTGAAGGTGCTTTTCTTTTTGGGACCATTTGCCCTGAATGCACCTGTCTGTCATGTGCGCCCCCCAGGCGTAGTCCGAGGCGTCTGTTGTGATGACTTGATTTGCTTGAGGCTTGCTGAATGGAAGACCTGTGTTTGTTTGACATGCTTGAGCCCACCACAGAAATTCCTTTTGCAGACATGGAATTAGTGGTATTATTGTTTCCAAACTGTGGCTGTGTTGAGACCATATGTTTTTTAGGTACCATTGTAGTTTTCTCATATGCAGCTTTGCACATGGGATTATTAAGATGCAAGATGCCATGAATCCCAGAGCCTGCAGGATTTTCCTTGCAGTCAGCCTGGTGCAATTTGCCAGTGTTCTGAAGTATTGAATTAGTTGCCCCTGCTTCTCTGGCGTGAGGTAGGCCATCTGGGTGTTTGTGTCCAAATTGGCACCCAGGAAAATTATCTTCCGAGAGGGTATTAGCCTTGATTTCTCTTTGTTGACTGTGTATCCCAGAGAGTTTAATAACATTATTACATAAGCCAGATGTTTCAGAAGAATGTGCTTGCTGTCCGCCTGGATCAGGCGGTCTTCCAAATAAGGGTATATTTGTATCCCTTGAAGTCTGCAGTAGGCAATTACTGATGCCAGGCATTTCGTGAATACTCTGGGCGCAGTAGATAAGCCAAAGGGCAATGCAGAGAATTGATAATGGGTTGAACCTGCAAGAAATCTGAGGTATCTTCTGCAATTTTGTCTGATTGGGACATGCAGGTATGCCTCCTTGAGGTCCAATGTTACCAGCCAAGACTCCTTTCCCAGCATGGGAAGAAGTTGCTGTAGAGTGAGCATCTTGAATTTTGGTACGAGTAGGAATGGGTTTAGGATGGAAAGATCCAAAATAGGTCTCCAATCTTTTCCCTTCCTTGGCACCAGAAATAGCGTGGAATAAAAACCTTGACCTTGTTCGTGTGTAGGTACCTCTTGAATAGCTTTCATGTTTATGATATCTGAAATTTGCCTTTGTGCCTCTGCCCTGTGATTGTGTGGCAGGTTTGGCATGCCTCTCATTTTTGGAAGGGTATGAAAATGGAATTTGTAGCCTCTGTTTATAATGTCCAGAATCCATTTGTCCTTTGTGACAACATGCCAATTTTTTGAAAATAGTGCCAGCTTTCCTCCTAAGGGGGCTGCCATTTGAGACCTGGTTGGCATGCAAAGGGGAAAGTCATTGGGTTTGCTTTCTGAAAGATTGCGAGTTGTCCTCACCACCTCTTTGTGTAGGAGCTTGCCATTGTCTGCCTCTATACGATCCTTGTGATTGTCCTCTGCCCCTCGGCACCTGTATCTGCCTCTTTGGGGTCTGTCTGTGGCAGGAAAGGACCAGTTTTGGAAGGCCAATTTCTACTAAAGCGTGGGGTTGAACCTGCAGAAATTCTTTCACAGTTTGCATTGATTTAGCCTTTTCCTCCATTTTCCGTAATACTTCCTCAGCATTAGCCCCAAATAGTACATCCTTTTGAAGAGGGTCTAGTAATTTAGCTTTGACATGATCAGGCAAGGCTTATTCCTTGAGCCAGGCATGCCTACGTATGACTGAGCCTGTAACAGCAGCTCTACATGAGGCCTCTAGAGCATCAAAACCACATTGTAAGGTATGTTTACCCACTTGTTCTGCACTATGCATCAAATCCTGCAACTCTTTCAAGTCTGGTTGTTCAGGTTGTGACATTTTACTTTTCAATTGTGATAACAAAAACTGTTGGTATTTTAGCATATGAAACTGACAGTTTAAGGCCCTCATGGATAAGGTAGCCGAGGTGTATACCTTTTTTCCCCACCTTTCTAAGGATCTGGAATCCCTCTCGGAAGGCAATGGATTTTTGGCAATGGAGGCCTTAACTCCCTTGGGCCCTTGTGAGATGGTTTCTAGGTCAGCAGCATGGCTTTTGTATATAAATTGGTGTGAATCAGGAACCCTGTAGTACCTGTCAGGCTTAACTGGTGCTGGAGGTAGAGAGTCCGGGTTAAGGCAGGCCTCCGAGTAAACATCATCTAGGATGTCCAAGACAGGAGGTATAGCCAGAGGCCTGTGCTGGGGTAACAAAATAAATTCCCTGAGCCTTTTCTTGGAATCTGAATAATCCCGGCCTTCCCAGTGGAAGTGTTCCCTTAAGGTATGCAAAGTTTCCCCAAATGAGTAATCCTCAGGGGGGGGGGGATACAGAAGGAATAGACTCCTCTGCATCAGAGTCTTCAAAAGGGGAGTAGGACTGTTCCTGATCATCAGAGTGTTCTGAAATAATGGAGCCCTGATCAGAGGAGGGGGAATCTTCCTCCACTCTGGGCCTTTTGTCCGGAGGTGGCTGAGAACCTCTGATTAGAGTAATTAAATCCTCAGCCATTTTAAGCATCTGTTTCTTAGGCATGGGGCCTGGAGATGGGCCCTGTGTAGCTGGTCTCTTACAGTGCATGGATGCTTTAGACTTGGTGAAAGCCTTGATGGAGAAAGAAGAGGAAGGTCTGAAGACACCTTGAGTGGAGGTGGACCTGTCCACATTCTGTGTTACAACACCAAGAGTGGCATTGGTATCTGTAGTCGGGGTGTGGGCCGAGGAGCCTGCGACCTCGGGTACAGGAGACACAGTCAAAGATGTGTCGTCGGTAATCAGGGGCTGCGTAGCCGCCTCGCTGAGAACCGGACCACGTGGAGTCGGCTTTGGCGTGGTGTTGGTAGAGGCCGCGGACCTAGAGTGTCGGTCCTTGTCTTTGCATTTTTTAGACAAAACCGGAGTCGGGAGTATTCCACAACATAGTATAGTTAAATGCTTTCCCCAAAAAATGCTGGGCGAACTCCGCCCGACGCTTAATAGTGCGTTTGTTGAATGTAGCACAAAAGCGACAGACCGAGACGTCGTGGTCTGGGCCTAAGCAAGGAATACAGACGGAATGGAAATCCTTATGCGGTATTTGCTTCCCACAAGAAATACAATTATTAACTTTGTCTGACATCGGTCTGAGGCAAGAAAAGTTTCCCCAACGGGGTACTTAGCTTTTAAGAAGACTTCGGTTTCCAAATTTTCGTAATCTCAGGAGCTGGCCGACCAGCACTTGCGAACTGCTTCTGCTTCGGGCACCGCGCGGCAAGAAAGACTGAAGAAAATGGCGTCGGCTGGTTCTTTTATACCCCTGTCGCACTGACGTCAGGGAAGAAGCGACGACAACCGACGCCGGACCTAGACTTTGGAATTCGGCCGACCGAGGACCCGCCTGACGGCAGGAGAACCCATCTGTTATGACTGCAGCTGTATGCACGATGAACATCTGTACTATGTTTTTCGTGTTTCACTGTTGCAGTCATCACATTTGGGTAGATTCCCAAAGGTAAGGATGGGAGGAGGAATTTACATAGCATTAGGACCAGCTATAAGGCCCTGCAAGACTGCAGTTGCAAAGCCAGCTCTGGATTTAGAGAAAAATTGGCAAATGGTAATGCTTGGTAGAAGTATGTACAGAACTCCAGGTAGCAGCTTCTAGGATGTCCCTGGTAGGGACACCTCTGAGAAAGGCTGCAGAGGTCGATGCAGCCCTGATTGAATGGGGTCTGATCCCCTGTGGGATAGGTTTTCCATGGTGCTTATTGCAGAAATGAATGCAATGGCCTATCCATTTAGAAATGGTTTGCTTTGAAATAGCCTTCCCCTCTGCCTCTGCAGCAAATACCACCAGCAGTTGTTCAGATTTCCTTTGAGGTTTTGTCCTGTCCAAGTAAAATCTAAGTTGTCTGTGCACATCTAAGACGTGCAGTATCCGTTCCCCTTTGTTCTGTGGATTAGGAAAGAAGGTTGGCAAATGAATAGACTGATTAAGAGCCACACTGGATACTACCTTGGGAATGAAGGAGGGATTGGTTCTGAGGGACACCATGTCCGCATGAAAGATGATGAAAGGCTCCACTGCCATACGGGCCTGTAATTCCGATACCCTTCTTGCTGAAGTGATTGCTAAAAGGAAAGCTGTTTTCCAAGAAAGGAATTTTAAATCTGCACTAGCAGCTGGCTCGAAAGAAGGAAGAGTGAGTTTCTCCAATACAAAGTTAAGGTCCCAGGTTGGAGTTGGGGCCCTCCTGTGTGGTCTTAAATTTTTGGCCCCACCGAGGAACTGCTTGAGCAGTGGATGAGAAAAGAGGGGAGGTTCTGTGTTATAATGAGCTGAAATGGCTGAGGCGTGAATTTTGATGGAGGAAAAAGAAAGGCCCTTGTGAAGCATCTCAGTTAAGTATTGTAGAATCTGAGCTAAGTTGGGCGCTGCTGTGCTCATCCCTTGAGATTGGTTCCAAGCACAGAATCTTTTCCATTTTTCAGCATAGGATTTTCCAGTACTAGGCCTCCTTGCCTCTAAAATGATATCCATCACTGGTTTACTGAGGGATGGTAAAGGAGAGAATAGGTAATTAGCCAGGCTGCTAGGTTCAGAGTTTGAAGCTGAGGGTGCAGAATCTGGTTCTCCTGCTGAGACAACAGGGTAGGGGCCTGAGGCAGGTGTCATGGGGCCAACAGTGACACACTGCACAAGAGGGGGTACCAGTGTTAGCGTGGCCAGTCTGATGCAATCAAAATTGTCCTTGGTTTGTCCTGTTTGATCTTTAGTAGTACTTTGAAGAGGAGAGGCAGAGGAAGAAAGGCATAAAAACTGATAGTTTTTTTCCAGCTGAAGGACAGAGTATCCACTTTCCAAGCTTGTTTGTGGGGAGTCCTTGTGCAAAATTTGTCTAACTGGCAGTTCTGAGAGGAGGCAAACAGGTCTATATCTGGGCTTCCCAAGTTGTTTGTCAACATGTTGAAAGTCTTTAGTTCCAGTTTCCACTCGTGTGGGTCCATGAGGTTTCCGCTTACTCTGTCTGCCATTGTATTTAGTTTTCCTGGCAGGAATTGAGCTTGTAGATGCACTTGGTAGCTCAAGGTTGTGTTCCACACTGCCATGGCTAGTCTGCAGAGGGGGTAAGAATGGGTACACCACCCCTGCTTGTTTATGTACCACATAACAGTAGTGTTTGTCCATCTTTACCATTAATTGTCCTGAAAGAATGTGGTCCTTGAAGGCTGTCAAAGCATTCTGTACAGCTAACATTTCTTTTTGACTGATATGCAGGTGCATTTGACTAGGGTTCCATTTGCCCTGAATGCACTTCCCTGCCAGGTGAGCCCCCCATGCACAGTCTGATGCGTCTGTTGTTAGGGTTTGGGCGGCAGGGGGTAGAGTGAATGGCAGTCCCTTGTTTTGGTGGCAGGCCTCTGCCCAACAAAGGAACTCTAACCGTAGGCAAGGTATGATAGGAATCATTGCTTCTAAATCTTGAGAATGTTGATACCATTATAGTTTCCTCATATGCAGTCTCGCATATGGAATTAGAAGAATGCAGGAGGCCATGAACCCAAAGGCTTGCAGTATTTGCCTTGCAGATAGTAGGGTTTTTGTGGCCACTAGTTTGAAGTAGGTTGTCAATTTAATTTGCTTCTCTGGCGTGAGGAAAGCCATCTGGGAAGTTTTATTCAAGCTTGCTCCCAGGAATATAATTTGTTGACAGGGTACCAGGTGTGATTTCTTTCTTTTATGATGTACCCCAGGCAAGTTAGCACCCTTTGTACAAAAGTCAGATGATTCAAAAGTATATCCTGGCTTTATGCCTGAATTAGACAATCGTCCAGGTATGGGTATATTTGAATATTTCTTCGCCTGCAAAATGCAATGACTGGAGCTAGGCACTTTGTGAATACCCTGGCCACAGTAGATAAGCCAAAGGGCAGTGCAGAGAACTGATAGTGCATGTAGCATGCTTTGAAGCGTAGGTATCTTCTGCAAGATTCCCTGATTGGAATGTGCAGGTATGCTTCCTTTAAATCGAGTGTTGCCAACCAGGCATCTTTGCCTAGCATAAGAAGCAACTGGTGAAGAGTTAACATCTTGAATTTTGGAATCACCAAAAAGATGTTTAAAGTAGACAGGTCCAGGATAGGATGCCATGAGGTGCCTTTTCTGGGTACCAGGAAAAGTCCTGAGTAGAAACCTTATCCCTTTTTCTCTTCTGGTACAGTGTGAATAGCCTTTATGCTTGAGAGAGAGGGTACTTGCTTTTGAGCCTCTGCCCACTGATTTGGGGGTAGATCTGGCCAACCGTTTGGAGTTGGTAACATGTGAAAGTGAAATCTGTATCCTTGGGAAACTATATTTAAAACCCATTTGTCCTGGGTAATGAGTTCCCAGTTTTTTGCATGTAGAGCAATCTTCCCCCCAAGGGGGCAGTCAGTTGAGAAGTGCTTGGAAGTTAAAAGTTAAGTCATTGAGACAGTTTACCATAGGGGGGAGTTTTACTACTCCCAGATTTGGAAGTGGGGGCCCCACACTGCTTAGTCCTGTGCGTACCCTGGGACTGAAGGCTGGGTGTTCTGCTGGATCTGGGTTTGGACTGAGAAGGCCTGGAAGAGGCAGGAAAGGACCAATTCTTAGAGGGCCAATGCCAACTAAATCTTGGAGGTTGTACTTGTAAGAAATCTTTAACAGTTTGCATAGATTTAGCTTTTTCCTCCATCTTTTTAAGAACTTCTTCTGCCTTGTTGCCAAACAGGCGGTCCTGATTTAAGAGAGCATTCAGTAATTTAGCTTTAACATGATCTGGCAAGGAATGCTCTTTAAGCCAAGCATGCCTTCAAAGTACAGACCCAGTGACAGCAGCCCTGCAAGATGCTTCTAGTGAATCAAAACAACATTGCAAAGTAGGTTTTCCAACCTGTTCAGCAGAATGCATTAAATCCTGTAAATCCTTATTTTCAGCACAAGCAGAAATCAACATAATTTTCTGTTTAAGCAATCCAATAATATGTTGCTGATACTTTAACATATGAAACTAGCAGTTTAAGGCCCTAATGGCCAAGGTTTCAGAAGTGTATACCTTCTTACCCCATCTATCCAGTGCCCTGGAGTCTCTATCATAAAGGGTAGGATTTTTGGCAGTAGTAGATTTAATGCTCTTGGTTCCCTGTGAAATGGTCTCAAGATCCGCAGTAGGATTTTTGAAAAGGAACTTGAGAGTCAGGAAACCTGTAATATCTATCAGGTTTTCTGGTAGCAGGAGGTAAAGAGTCAGGGGCCAAGCTAGATTCCGAAAAGGCATCATCAACAATGTCTAGTACAGGAGGGATAGCTAAAGGCCTGTGCTGGGGCAGGAGTAAGAAATCCCTAAGCCTCTTTTTAGAATAAGAGAAATCCTGACTTTCCCAACGAAAATGTTCCCTAAGAGTATGCAAGGTTTCACCAAAAGAGAAATCCTCTGGGGGGGGGGGGGGCAGAGGGAATAGAGTCCTCAACATCAGAATCCTCATAGGTAGATAAGGGTAAATCCTGGTCATCAGAGGAAACAGAAATTTCAGAATCCTGGTCAGAATTATCATAAGCAAACTCAGTCCTAGGTCTCTTAGAGGGGCATGGTTCGCTTCCCGTGATTAAAGTAATAAGGTCTTCAGCCATTCTTATTTGTTTTTTTGTGGTCTGGGCATCGGTTTTCTAGGCATGATTTGAGTTTTGGGCCTTGAAGAAGAAGATGGCGGTTTAATATGCAAGTCAGTAGGCCTGAATACAGCCTCAGAAGCCGGTGCCTGCACAGCAGCTCCGGACCCATCCAAGGTAGAGACATCCGCAGGTTCACCAGTTGAAGCATCTCGCGGCATACTCAGAATGGGTCTCACTAGAGGCCTGCGAATCTGAAGTAGCGGGCATCAGGGACTGAGAAAGCACCTCACTGAGTACCGGCGAGCTGGCGACTGGCTTAGGAGAAGCGTCGTAGGCAGCTTTGGACCTAGGCGGCCTGTCTCTGTCTTTATCTTTGCTTTTTTTCAGAATGTCAGTAGTCTGATTGCTTACCGAAGACATATCCGGATAATTGAACCGAGCACCAAAATATTTAGAAGCGAAAATATAGTAAAGACGGATAGTTTGTTGTTTGAATAAGGCACAAAACCGACAGCAAGGTATGTTGTGGTCAGGGCCTAGGCAAGGAATACAGTTGTTGTTGTGTCTTTCGGCTTATCCCGGTTAGGGGTCGCCACAGTGGAACTCGGGTCCGCTAATGTTTTGGTAGGTGGTTTTTACGTGCCGAGTTACCAGCCCTGACGCGCAACCTTCAACGAAGGTACGCCCATTCATGCATGCCTCCACACAGAAGACACTCTAGCTGCGAATCAAATGCAACAACGTCTTGCTGTGAGGCGACAACGCTACCGCAGCACCATACAGTACGAATGAAAATCTTTATGAGGTATTTGATTTTCACAAGAAATGCAATTATTTACTTTTACTGACATCGGTTTAGAGCAAGAAAAAGTTTCCCCAACGGGCTACTTAGCTTTTAGTTGAAGACTTCGGTTCTGAAACTCAAAAACGAAAATTTCAGGAGTCGGCCGACAGGCACTTCTGAACTGCTTCTGCTTCGGGCACCGCAAGGCAAGAAAAACTGATGTAATGGCGTCGGCTGCATGTTTTATACCCCCTGACTACCTCATGTCACGGAAGAAGAGACAGCAACCGACGCAGGACCCAATACTTTGTTAATCAGGCCGAATGAAGGCTACTGCAAGCAAATAACCCAAATATGATGACTGCAACAGTGAAACACGAAGAACATCTACATTTTACAGGGTGAAGAGCTACCTAGGAAGCAGAGCTCAAAAGAGAAATAGCAGTAGACAGCTTCTTTATAAGGCAAATCTGAAAGATGATGAGAAATGAGAGTCTTTGTATGGTAAATTATGGCACTCGAAGCTAATGGCACAGGTATATACTTTTTTCCATACTTGTCAGGAGCACGATTGTCCTTATCAGAAGGAAACGCTTGTAAGAGGACAGCAATTTATAAGTGGCTATGAAAAGAACTGCTGAGTCAGAAGAAGGTTTTTACATAAAAACTTCCTGGCTTCAGGAACATTACAGAACCTGTCAGGCTTCTTTGGAGCAGGGGGCTGGTAATCAGGAACATAAAGGACAGAAGAAAATGTGTTTGAGAGAGCATCCAAGACAAGAGGAACTGAGGAAACTATAAAAGGACATAATACCTTTTCTGAATATCATTAATTTGAGAACAAACAGTTTCATTTAAAATTTTCCTTCATGCAGACAATACTGTCCCCAAAAGATAATTCTTCAATGTGGAATCAGAGGAAAAAGAATATTCTTCTTCAGTCTCTGGAGCTAGAAAGGAATTAATTTCAGATAAGTAAGCCAAGGACTATTTTCCATAATCCAAGTCTACCTCCACAGAGGAATCAAGAGTCTCCAGGTTTCCTAGAAGGAGAAGAGAGCCAGAGAACAGAAAGTTAATCCTTGACTGGCCTTCAAAGTCATAAGGGCCTTGAAAAAAATCTAAGTGAAATCCTGCCACTCTTCAAGTGGATCCTTAGATATAGGAGCTACAAGCCTGACTGATTTTCCATTTTTTTTTTCAAAAGAAAAACAGCCCTAATAAACTCAGGGGGTTCAAAACTTTACCTGACTTCGATGAGGGAACCAAAGACTTCCTACCTAACCAGAACCTGGGGTATTTCCCTAAGCCCCTCCAAAATGATTAGCTGTGGTTCCCACTCCTCAATTAAAGCAGATGTAGGCACAGCCTCAGCACACGAGGATAGGCAGCCCCATGTTGGCCATCGACTGTGTGGCAACACAAGGGACTGATGGTGGAACCAGACAGTCCTCCGGTTCTTTATTCAACCCAACACAGACATCTGGTAGAGCCTGGAGAGAAGGCTTCTTCTTAAACAGTGGCTGAATGTTGGGGAGGGTGGATTTGGAAGCCATGGAATGCTGAACCAGAAGCTTCAGATGCCGATTTTCTAAATTAGATAGAAGACAGACAACTGTGCAAAGTCTTCAGTAAGAAAGCTTGAACATTCTCGCATTGAGTATGGCTGTGAGCAGCATGAAGACAAAAAATGCACTTCTTGTAAATATCTTTATGGAAAATCAGCCTCTCACACTCATTTCTCTTCCTGGATGACATGTAAAAGGTAATACAACCCAAAGGGGGGAAAAAAAAGGAAACACTCCAAAGGGGCACTTATCTTTGGAACACTCATTAGCTGGCAACAAAGATGATCTGAGGATTATACGCTCATACGTTTGTTGATTAGTCTCGCTAGATTTCACTGCAATCAGCAATCTTCAGCCTCCCCTTCTAGGTCTTCTTACACAGTAGTTGACTGTCTTTCTCTACAGTCACTATTCTGGATGCAAAGTCACTACACAAAGGGCAAACGCTTTCTGGTTGAGCTTCTTTCATCTATATATTACATTTACCGCTCATTAAATAAACCTGCTCTCACTAATCCAGTAAGGTATTTTCCTGTTCTCAAAGAAATTAATTCAAACATCATTCTTCTCACAATCTCTCTATAATTTTGCTACAGATACTGTTTACATAACTTTTTACACATTGTTAGGTCACATATACTCTCCCAAATTGTTGAGAATGACCACATAAGAGGGAAACTGATCCCCAAGCCTGAAAGCATTTGTTGTGTGTCTACTGGATGATAAATACACTATGCTTCCAAAAGAGGACATTTGTTTTGTGGTAGGTCAAGCCAGGCCAAGGTAGTACATAACATTTGATGATTTACACACCATTCACAGCAATAAAAACTCCCCAGCTCATGCACTCAGCTACTGTCACCTTCTACACTACTCTTCTATAATTACTACAGCTCCCATTTCTTTCCTTATGATTTGGGACTGACACTATGGTGTTGCTGCCCTCAATCAGCCCCCCCCCCATTATTTGACTAAAAGCCATTTCTTAATACTTTTACTCAACAGTCTTGCAATACTTTGGTTGCCAAGAGTTTTAAATTAACCTTTTCCCCTGAAAAAGTCTTACTATGGTATTAAAAAAAATGTTCTGCCAGACCGTTCTTTTACTCCCTTGCTCCCCAGCAACCTATCTTAAGTTCTTGTTTCTGTGGTTTAGACAGGGTGTCACTTACCTGAATCACAGGCAAAAAGTCAGTTTTCTTTACTCAATCAGATTAACTAACCTCTTTTATTAAGCTAACTCTTTCAATGGCTTCAGAATGGTGACAGGAAGCATTTGCTCTGATCTTCTACCATTCTTCTTAACTCCATTACTTAGCTCATTCACTTTTTCTTTTACAATAAATGGACCCTAACATTTAAAAAAAAAAAAAAAAACTGCTAGTGGAAATAAAACTAACATCTGTTCTCTAGCCTTGCGTCAATTCCGTGGTCTTTGCATTTTTATTCTGCATCGCTTGTTGTGTACTTAAATTTGGACGGTACAGTGGTGCAGCGGTAGCGTTGTCACCTCGCAGCAAAAGGTTCTCCAGTTCTATTAATGGATGGGGTGCCTTCTGTGTGGAGTTTGCATGTCTTCCCTGCGTTCGTGTGGGTTTCCTCTGGGTGCTCCCGTTTCCTCCCACATTACAAAGACATGCATCTGGAGCATTTCTCCTTGGGCCTCCGCTGAAAATTGGCTTTGTTCCAAGTCGGACTTTCCCAGTAAACAAATGATAAATAAATAAATTACCTTCAAATTTACATGACAGGAACCTGGCCACTGAAACCAAGATCTTCTCTGGTACTCCGAAAAGATGACAAGCATTTCAATGCACATTTAGCTAAAACAGATAATACTCTCTGCAGTGAAGTTTACTATTTCAGTTTTAATAGGTTCAGAGGTAAATAATGCACTAGCTGCCCTTGTGGGCCATTTTAAGCTTAGCCAGTTTTCCTTTTTGTTCTCAAAATAACCTATTCCATTTGATTATAGATTGGCCTTACCCATCCCACAGTCGATAATTATGTATTACCTCTAAAAGAGAATAACTGGGATCATACCATAGATAATCTTGAGTGGAACCATGCATGGGATAAAGCATGTAGGAGCTGTATCTGTCCATTAGTAGGACATAAGGTAGTCCTGGGGTAAATTTTCTGTTTCCTATACACATATTTAAGATGTGCTTAAAAATGAACAGGGAAGAACTTTGTTTTATGTGGACTGGGAGTTTGTTCCATAGCAGCGGTATCATCGGCAAAATATACCTGTCCCTCCAAATCATTTTGTTGATGTTGCAGAAGAGGCTTAGATCCCTACACTGAGTACTTCTGATGCCATTAGACTTTCTTATGGACAGTAAATCCATCAGTAATGCGTCAGAGGATGCCTTGTATAACAGACACAGGTCACCTCTTAGCAGTCTGTAGCATACACAGTACATTGACAGGGCTTTGAGTCAGTCCATGTAGAACATGTTGTTTAGACCTTGTATCTTTTTGTTAAGACATCTTTGTGGGCATTTAAGTTGTTTCATGTGACTGGACAGATACATGCCAAAGGGAGCATTATATTCAACAACTGGCATAATGAAGGCAGAGTAAAGGGGGGGCAATGGCATCCCAAATCTAGACACAATCCCTTTGTTTATAAGTTGTAGAATATAGGAGGCCTTTCTTATTACAACAGACACACATTTGTCAAAAGTTAGCTCTCTGTCCACACAAGTTCCCAAATCCCGTACAATTGGGTCAACTCTTAGGAGCATACTTGTCAATGTGGTGGTTCCCTGGTGTAGATGACTTTCCAAAGGATACAATAATGCATTTTTTGGCGTTTAGTTTCAGACTATAATTTTGACACCAGTTATTTATTTAAGACGATCCTTCCTGCAGGACGTCTAAGTCATTCTGGGATTCAACTGCAGGATGTCTAAGTCATTCTGGGATTCAACTACTGCTCCTAGCTTGCAGTCATCTACAAACTTAGTCACCCATAGCCCTTTGGTATTGACTTTTACTTCAGAAAAATAGATGCTAAACAGGAGAGGTCCCGGCAACAGCCCTGGTGGTCTCAACTGGTGACTGGTCTCTTTGCGGAGGTAACTTCCCCTATTTTGAATATCTGCATCCTATCTGTGAACCAACTGACAATCCAGTGGGTGACAGGGGGATTTATTCCCAGTTTATTTAGCTTTTTTACTATGCCTGAGTGGGGAATTGTGTCAAAAGCTTTGGCCAGCTCAAGGTATGCAGTGTGTACCATTTTGCCTTCATCCACTGCTTTGAACTTTTAAAAAAAATCCACCAACTTGAGTAAGCATAACCTACCCTTGATGAATCCAGAGATAGGTTTAGTGTTTGGAGATTGCCTACGTCCTGATTAATTTCATGGTAAGTCTTTCCATGGCTTTGCATATGATGCTGGTCAGACTTATGGGTCTGTGGAAGGTCCTCCCTTGTGCAGGGGAATGACTGTAGCAGTTCTCCATTCACTTGGTATAAAACCTTTATGGACGCTGAGATTGAAGAGTGTTGTTAGGATTGTGGCTAAATCATGCTTCTTGTTATTTATGATGCATCCAAGAATATTGCCAAGACCCATCAATGCAGTACGTTTTAGCTTTTATCACTTTTAGGACTCTGTCTTGTGTGACAGCTAGTGGTAACCAGTTTCTGGTACATCTTGACGGACAGATGGGATAGAGGAGAGACAGAGATAAAGCTACAAGCTAAATTTATCAGCCGGTAGGTTAGCTAAATCTCAGTGTTGTTAGCATTGTTCACAATCTGCTCAGTGCACTGGTGCAGTGTGCTTTTTTGAGATTACGAACATAACTAAAAAATGCCTTGTGACTGTCTTTGGCTTGAGTAGCTACTTAAGCTTCAAACTTGGCTTTGATGGATTTTATTAAGCTCCTAAGTTGTTTATTACAGTGACAAGGGCTCTAACATTCTAGGAATGACTTCTTATTTTTGGTCAAAATTCTTTTTCTTTTATTATAAAGCTTGTTGATATTATGGCTCTACCATGTGGGTTTTTTTCTGGGGTTTGCCCTTCATTTGTTCCTATGGGGTATGGCTGCATCTATGCAGCTGTTTACAAGCTTGTAATGGTGTACATTTCTACATATTAAATGGAGTTAACTGGGTTTGGTGAGGATTTGATGCTTGCCAATGTATCACTTAGGAGTAGGTAGTTTGCCTTAAAGCAATTTCTAAAGGTACCTTAGGTGGAAGAGATCTCTGGTTTCAGTTTTACTTCTAGGAGACTGCTTTACGGCCCTACCTAACAAGTGATGAAGATATGTAAAAGATGGTGCAAGATGCTCCCATATAAGTAAGGCCAAGACCCAAGAGGTTACTCCCCCTAGTGGGTACTGTAATTGCTACATGGCATTTGTACTGACAAATTTCAGGGAATCTCTCTGCTTGTGCACTAGTGGTGGCGTAGATTTCAGTCTATAGCTGGATAATTTAGAGTTTAGATCACCTAGGAAAATGGTAATGGGTTTAATACGGAGTAATTCTATTTCTTGTAGATAGGATTTGTGGTTGTTGTTTTGTTTTGTTGTCATACAGGGAGTTCTACAGCTAGTGAATACAGTGTATGGAACCTTTCTGACTTATGTGGATATGAAAAAGCTCTAGTGCATCATGCTGCTTTACCAGCACTGATGTGAATATCTTCTGAATGTAGACTGATACACCTCCACCTTTTTTTCCCTTCCTGCATAGTAGCAGGCCTGAACATGTGGAAAGCATGATATCCTAGCAAAACCAGATTTCCCTCTGCTATTTAAACCATGAATCAGTCACTACACAGACGTCCAATGTCTTCCAGGGTAAAAATGGCTTGAAGAGAGGGCAGTTTCTTGTTCAGGCATTGATCGCCTTCATATTTTCCTTTGTTTGTTTCATTATGTTGGTAGGCTTATCAGGTTGGCATTGTCTAAAAAAGTAACTATGGTAATGGATAATATATTTTCCAATAATCAAAACTCCAGAGGTCACAGATGCAGGCAATCCCTGGTGAAGCAGCATTATCCGTCAATCATATCCTCCAAGGCTGACAAATACTGGACACCCTTTTAATGACACCAAAAAACTAAGTCAATTAATTTTTGCTCATATCACTGCATCATCCTTTGAGAAGATAGAATGCTGCTCAATACTAGGCATATACTTTGCCTTAGACACAGTCTGAGAGTGCCATCATGTCTCTCTTCATATATAATCATATAATCCAGGAAGGTACACCTTAAAGTTACTGACACCAGCATGAACTATTGGAGTCATACTAGTACGTCTGTTCAAGCACTTGAATGCATGCGTCGTATGACAGATCCTGGCACCAGACAAGCAACTAACAGTCACTCTTTCGTTGCTCAGCCAGGTGAGAGGCACATCTTTAAGACTTACGATGGAGACACCTATATCAAGAATGTTTAATTGGGTCAATGCTTGCCTTATGGGTTCAGCATCCATGACTTTGGGACTCCTTGTGTTACGTGAGAAAGTAGACTTAATACGCCATGTGTGTTTGTGCCTGTGTTGCATTCTGCAGGTCTTTGAGGTTTAGGCAAGTTAATCTATAAAACCTCAACGTATGATGGATTGTGTGTACTGTGATGGCCTTGGAGAAGTGTGATGAATCTTTAACTGTTGACTACTTTGGTGTCTGAGTTTACTGTGGATGAGATTTTTGCCTCCAAGGATATTATATATATATATATATATATACTGTATTATGCTGTTTGAGTAACAGATGATCATTTCAATTAGGCTTACTAGAGAAGCTGTGGAATGTGCTGGGACATGATCCCACAGGAATGACTGTGGGGGCAGGGGCAACTTTAACTGCTTTGGAGTTGGTTTTTAGAACAATGTTTGGGTGGACTTGCTACTGAATATTTAAACTGCAATACAAAACAAGTAGCCTAGAAACCTTCTCCCACCAGCAAGAACCAGTAAATTAATTACAGTAAATAAAATGCACTAGTTTGATACTAAAATCAGTGTAAGCAGTATCAGCACACTCAATATTAATCAATTTTACCAGAGGTCTTTTAGCCTGGTGAGTAGTTTTAAGGGAAGAGACTTAGCAAAATGATACTTGTGTACTTATTGTCAACAGCCAATGAACAGGGAACCTTACTCTTCCTACTCTTCAACATTATGCATGCAGTGTTCTCACAAATTCTATTTATTTCTATGTAACTTTTTCCTGGAGATCCCACCTCCAGTTAATCTCCTTGACAATACTGAGCACTGCAACTGATATTTTAGGTTTTTGATTCCCATTTTATTTTAGATTTTAATTTCCATTTTATTTATTTTTAGGTGCCATGGAATCTTTCACATTCACCTGACCTGCTACCAACTCAGGCAGATGTACCTTGGTTTAACATCTCATCCAAAGAAGAACACCCTCAAGAGTGCAGCACCACTTATCACTGCAGTGTCTGTCAGCCATCTATCATGTGTGGGAAGAGAACCCACAATCTTACGCACCAAAGGTAAGTGTGCTACCTGTTGTGCCACTGACACTTTTTTTGGCAAATAGCATTAAACTTAGCAAGGGTTTACTGTGATTAGACAATTCAGATCCTGTGTCCCAACTCAAAAGAAGAAGTTCTTTAGTTGTAATAAGAAGTTATGTACTCACCATAACGTTCCATCTGAGTAGGTATCTTCATTTGTCTGCAACCTTTGGGATACGGATCCGATCTCGGATCCGAGCCGGCAACTTCTACCACAGCATAGATCCAAGCTCCTAGCTCCTCCCTTTACCCATAATCCCCTGCCAACCCTGACTGACCTCAGATCAAGTTTGCCCCATATAACAACTTGCTAGTGTGTCCCAGAAGGGACTCATGTAAGACAACTCCTACTTAGAATCATACTGGTCAGGGGGAAGGCGGGAGGGATGGTTGCAGACAAATGAAGATACCTACTCAGATGGAACGTTATGGTGAGTACATAACTTCTTAATCTGAAGTAGGCACTTCATTTGTCAGCAACCTTTGGGACAGAGTCCCCAGCTACCTGAATCTTGGGTGGCCTTCATGGAAGGATATTCCGGAGCACTGCAGAGCCAAAGGACGCCCTACCTCTGGAGACAACATCCAGTTTGTAATGGCTGATAAAAGTATGGGATGAAGCCCAAGTGGCTGCGGAACAAATATCATCCAAGGGAACCCTAGATCTAAAAGCAGCCGATGTAGCAACGGTCCTAGTAGAATGAGCGCGGACTCCCTGAGGTGCAGGCCGTCCGAAACTCTGATATGCTAACAGAATACAGCTCGCTATTCATCATGACAGGGTAACTTTAGAAACAGACTTGCCTAGGCTGGTTTTGGCAAAGGAGACAAACAACTGGTCGAATTGTCTATGACCAGCCGTTCGATGAATATAAAAGTGCAGTTGTCTGTGCACATCCAAAGAATGCAGCTTATACTCTCCTTTGTTCTGATAGTTGGGGAAGAACACGGGAAGATTAATAGTTTGATTAATGTTTGCTTCGGAAGATACCTTAGGCAGAAAAGACGGATTGATCCTGAGGTAAACTCTATCCTGATGGAAGGTCAAATACGGTGGTTTGACACAGAGAGCCTGAAGTTCAGAGACTCTTTTGGCCGACGTAATGGCCACCAGAAAGGCCGTTTTCCAAGAGAGGTATTTGAGATCAACCATGGCCGCCGGCTCGAAAGGGGGGCTAGTCAAGGCCTGTAGAACTAAAGCTAAATCCCATGGGGGTACTATCTCCCTGACAGGAGGTCTGAGGAGAAAGGTACCCTTAAGGAAAGCTTTACAGAAGCTTTTTAGAGCTTGGAGGTAATAAGAGGGCCAGACTCATGCCCTACATGATAGTGCGAAATCGCTGCTAGTTGCACCTTGACTGTATAACAGCTAGTCCCCTGATGAAAAACGGTAGATAGAAAATCCAAAACCAATGTTAAAGGCGCTGTAAAAGGATTTAAATGACTGTGCTCAGCCCAGATGGAAAAGCGTTTCCACTTACTCAGATAGACCTTTCTGGTGGATGGCTTGTGTGCTGCTACTAGAATGGCTTTGACTGGTGAGGAGATTCCGGGAGTCCTAATCATGAGTGGAACTGGAGCAACCAAGCCGTCAGCTTGAGGTTGGCCAGGTTGGGGGTCGGAAGACGTAGGGGGTGAGTAATGAGATCCGGAAGAGGATCCAAAATCCAGGGCGGATGAATCAGGTGAGACCATAGGTACGGGAACCACGTCTGATGAGGCCAGAATGGGGAAATGAGGATCATCTTGTTCCCCAACCGACTGGCTTTCTGTAAAAGTTTTAGCATCAGGTGCAGTGGAGGATAAGCGTAAAGAGACCGGGAGGCCAAGCATGTACTAGAGAGTCTCTCGGGGACTCCCCCAGAGGGGGGATAAGGGAAAAGTAACTGTTGCATTTGGTATCTGAGGGAGAGGCAAAAAGATCGCAACAGGGGTGCCCCCATTGGGCAAATATTCGCTCCGCTACTAGAGGATTGAGAGACCATTCGTATGGAGTCAGGATTGTACGACTGAGCCTGTCTGCTAGGATGTTGGACCGTCCCGGAATGTGCATTGCAATGAGAAAGCGGTTGGTGGATATTGCCCATTCCCACACTCTCATGGCCTCGCGACAAGAGGATAAGACCTGGTTCCCCCCTGTTTGCTGATGTACCAGACCACTGACATGTTGTCCGTATGTACCGCAATCGTCCCAATCGGAAGAAGGTCGTGAAGTGCCTACAACGTCAAAAGCACCACCCTCATCTCTAGGACATTGATATGCAAGGAGGTCTCTATGTCGTTCCACGTGCCTTGGACCGTTCTGCCTGAATAATGCCCCCCCCACACCAGGCGAGAAGCATCCGTGGTCACTGTGGCGATGGGAGGAGTCATCGAGAATGGACGTCCCGTGTGGAGGCTCGGGGACTGGAGCCACCACACGAGCGACCTTCTGCAAGTCCTGTTTAGGGGAATGGGATGGTACAGAGGGTTGCGAGACAGGGACCATTGCACCTGAAGGGTCCACTGCAGGACCCTCATATTCAGACGGGCCAAGGGCAGCAGAGAAATTGCTGCCACCTTGGACCCTAGAGCCCTCAGGACCAATTCCGCCGGTGGAGCTTGAAGTTGGAGGATGGCTTGTACATGCAACCTCAGGTTCTGAAGCCGATCTGGAGTCAGAAAAGCAAGCATTAGTTTGGAATCCAGTCTCGCCCCTGTGAAATCTATTATCTGTGTAGGAGCCAGAAAGGACTTGGCCATGTTGACGGTCAATCCTAGACGTGGAGCAAGATTGAGGAAGTAATCCCTGCATGAACAGAGCAGATGCCTTGTAGGGGCGGTAAGGAGCCAGTCGTCCAGGTACAGAAAGACGTGAATTCCCTGGAGTCTCAGGTGGGCCGCTATTGCCGCTAAGACTTTGGTGAACACCCTGGGGGCTGAGGTGAGACCGAAGGGGAGGGCCCTAAACTGAAAATGACTGGCTCCCAGCCGGAAGCGGAGAAACCTCCTGGAGCATCTGTCCACTAGAATGTGATAGTACGCATCCTTTAGGTCTATCGAGCACATCCAATCGTTCTCCCGTAACAGGGGGAGAATAGATTGCAGTGTGACCATCCGGAACTTTTCTTTGGGTACTGCCAGGTTCAAGAGAGAGAGGTCGAGGATGGGCCTCAAGTCCCCCGTCTTTTTTGGCACCAGAAAGAACCTGGAGTAAAACCCTGATCCGAGCTGATCTGGGGGGACGGGTTGGATGGCTCTTTTTTGTAAAAGCTGCTGAATTTCTGTAGCAGCCACCTCCCTCTGACTGGGTGGTACGTTGGGGAGGCTTCTGGTTTTGGGGGTTACAATAAAGGGAATTTGGTAACCTCTGGATATGATGCGAAGCACCCAGCGATCTGTTGTTATGGACTCCCACATTGCTAGGTGCCTCGAAAAACGCCCCCCGACTGCCTCCAGAGTGGAGCAGCCGGGCAACCCCTCAGAGGTTCTGCGTGGGCCTCTCAGAGAAGGGTTCTCTGGACCCAAAATTCCTGGGACCCCCTCTGCCTCTAGGGCGGCGTCCTCCCTCTCCTCCTCTTCCACGAGAAGACTGATTATCCGGAGCAGACTGGGATTGATGCGATTTCCGGAACCACATCTTCTTCTGACCCTTTTGGTTCTTGGAAAAGGACCTCTGGGGAGCAGAGAAGCGGACTCCGATGGCAGACAACGTCTTCCCATCTTTCTCGCTCTGGACTAAAGTGTCGCTAACGGTTTTGCCAAACAGAGCAGAACCATCAAAGGGGGCATTCGCGAATGACGTCTTAAAGGGTTTCAAAAAGTCACAATGTCAGAGCCAGGCTTGTCGCCTCATGACCAGGCCGACTCCACCAGCTCTAGCAGCTCCCTCAGTGGCGTGAGACAAAAGCCGCATAGAGGTGTTAGAAATGGACCGTAGAGTGGATATTCGGGAGGAGTACAGTTGTTTGTCCCCTTCCGACATGGACTCTGGGGGGGAGGCAGCGTATTCTTTGATCAGATCCCGCTGCATCTGGATGACGTGTGCCATATAGTTCAGCGCCCTCATCGAGAAGGTTGCTGAAGGCCCGCTTCCCAAGGCGGTCCATCGCACGAGACTCCTTTCTCGGTGGGTGGACCGTGGGGCTCTCCTGAGCCAACTCTCTCTTGGTGGCCGCCGCCACCAACATGGCATCCACAGGGGGACCTCTGCTCCAATGGGTTCTCTCTGTGGGGGCACTCAAGATCCTGTCCGGACGCTCGGGGACTGGCTCTACAGTGTCTGGCTCCCTCCAAGCCATGGTGGCAATAAGGTCCACCAGGGGGTCGGGGGGGGGGGGGACACACCCAAGAGGTAGATGGCCCAGCTTCGAATGCCTCTACAAATACGGACTCATCGGAGGAAGACTTGGGGGCAGACCAACCCCCCCCTGATCCTAAGCATTTCCATGATGTCTCCAAAGGAGACATCCTCGGGGGGGTGACCTTGGGGAGCCTTCCCCTTCATTTAAGTCCGTATCTTCCGTAAGGGACTCGGGGGAATCCACGTGCCTTCTCTTACACTTAGACTTGTGAGGAACCTCCTCGGGGGGGGGGCTGTCCGAGGAAGTCTCACCAGCAATGTCATGTTCCGAAGGAACATCCGGAGGCGCTGAAGCAGGCTGCCCCAAAGGCCGGGTGATGGGAGCCTAGACCAGCTGAGAGGGAGTGCAGGGGGGAGCCGAAGCCAGGACCGGATGTCCGGATGCACTCAACAGTGCCCTCTCCACCGCAGCAAAAGCCGAGGGGGAACCGCCCTCGATAGGATCAGAGAGTAGACTCCCACCCAGATCCGATGCGGGGACGGGACCCGGGGCAGAGACCATCGGATCCGAAGGACCCACGTGCTCAGACAGGTACGGAGCCGAATGCACACTGAATCCCTCAGATCCGAAGCTCGGGCCGCGGCTCCAAGAGGTCGGATCCGACAAACTCGAGGGAACAGTGCCCAGCACTGTCGGCTCCGACCCACCCCCGGATCCAACGCGGCTCAGCTCCGAATGCTCCGAACCCGGAAAACTGGTCGGAGAAGGAGCGATTGGAGCAAAGAATGGGGTCGAGCTCCCCCCCGGAGGGGGGGGAGGCAAGAGCACTCCCATCTGCAGCTGGGCCTGGATGAACCTCCTCATCATCCGGTCCATGTCTGCATCCTATAAGTGGACCTCGAAGAGACCACCGAGGCAGGCCTGGAGTGCCGCCTCGATGACCTCGACGAGGACCGGGTCACCCCCTCCTCGGGTCCCGGAGAGAAGCAAGGGGATCGGATCTGAGGAGGAGGTGATCCAGAGGCCCTGACGGGAGAAGCCCGTTTGGCGGGCGGAGCCGAGGAGGAGTCCTCGGCCCGCCGCTTATGGTACTTCTCTCTCCGCTTGTCTTTCTTGGCCTCCCTCTCCTCCGGAGCCGAAGCGGGAGGTTGAGTCCCGACCGGAGGGAGGGGGGCAGGAGTGGCCGTCACAGAGGGCTGGATAGTGGCCACAGAAGTACCGGAGGCCGGAGCCTGATCTGGGGGCAAAAGGCCCACCAGAATCAGCTTCGACCTCTGGTCCTTAAGTGCCCTGGGGTTGAATGCCGCGCAAATCGCGCATCCAGAGGAGAGGTGTTCAACCCCAAGGCACCTAACGCACAGAGTGTGGCCATCCGCCGGTGAAAGCTTATGGCCACACTCAGTGCACTTAGAAAAAATGGCTTTAGGGGCCTCGGACATTTTAAAAAGGAAAACACACTCACTAGGCCCCTAAACACACCACACACACACACACACACACACACACACACTACGACCAGCGGGGAAGGGAGGAGAAAAGGATCACAAAAAAAATAAAATTTAGTTAGCTAAAAAGGGCTATAGGGTACCTAACCACTCACTCTCACTCAAAGCAACAGAAAAAAGGAAGAAATTTAGCAATTTTTTTCTTACAAATTTCGATCCACCAGGAGCTCAGGAATCTAGCTTGTAGCTTGAAGCGCGGCAAACTAGATCTGAGGTCAGTCAGGGTTGGCAGGGGATTATGGGTAAAGGGAGGAGATAGGAGCTCGGATCTATGCTGTGGTAGAAGTTGCCGGCTCGGATCCGAGATCAGATCCGTATCCCAAAGGTTGCTGACAAATGAAGTGCCTACTTCAGATCAATGTTTTATCCCAACATTTCTGAGAAAGTAATGTGTAAGAAATTTTTAAAAATCAGCCAGCTTGTTGCACTTCAAAAAACCTGTTCCCACAGTTACATCTCACTCGCTCACTCTTTCCCATCATTCCACTATTTGCTATCTACCCAAGGAAAAATTATCTGAAGTCTTCTTGGGGTATAACTATAATTTATGCAAGCAATTCTAAGAAAATATTCTTAAACGTTCTGGATTTGTTGCATACTTGGTAGCATACAGATGTCTTTCCACTCTTCCTTTGTAACTTGCCTTTCCAGTCTCGTTTCCTAATTTTTTTATAACCTCCTCCCGTTATATATATTACACACTGCATATGTAAAGATTAACGCAGCATGAACTGAAATTGAATTTTTAGTTCGTTTATGTGTCACTCCTCTGTACTGGACTTCGTAAATAGCTTTAACTGTAGCCATTTTATGCCAATGGGGAGCTTTTCTCCCCAAGACTCCTCTGTAAATGGGATATTATCCCAGTGGGACTTTCTCGGTAAACAAATGTCAACCAAACAAATTGATTCTTATAGTTATCGTGCAATATTTTATGAAAAAAAAGTTATGTACTCACCATAACTTTCCATCTGAGTAGGTAACTTCATTTGTCAGCAACCTGTGGGTATCGGATCCGAGCCGGCAGCTTTCCAAGCTAGAGATCAGAGCTCAAATCTCCTCCCCTTTACCCATAATTCCCTGCCACCTCCTTCCAATCCCCAGATCGCGTTTGCCCATCTACATAATCTCACCATGACAAAGCAACAACCTGGAGAATCCTAACCTAAGGATTAACAAATGACCTGGATAAACCATCCTAGTGATCAGGAAACCAAAGAACCAGGTTAGGGGGAAGGAAGGAGGGTCGGTTGCTAACAAATGAAGTTACCTTCTCAGATGGAACATTATGGTGAGTACATAACTTCTTTATCTGAAATAGGAAACTTCATTTGATCATCAACCTGTGGGACAGAGTCCCCAGCTACCAAAAAACTTGGGAGGTCCTCAAGGAAGGATATTCCGGAGCATTGCTGAGCCAAAAGCCACCCTTCCTCTAGACACCAAATCCAATTTATAGTGAGAGATAAAGGTATGAGAGGATGCCCAAGTAGCCGCAGAACAAATGTCATCCAAGGGAATTCTTGACCAGAATGCAGCTGATGTAGCCACAGAACAGGTAGAGTGAGCGTGAACCCCAGTAGGTTCTGGCAGGCCAGATAGTTTATATATGAACAGAATGCAATTCGAAATCCATCTGGCCAGAGTCACCTTCGATTCAGGCTTACCCAAGAAGGGTTTAGCAAAAGATACAAATAGCTGATCAGACTTGCGGAAGGACGTTGTTCTGTGTAAATAAAGCCGTAACTGCCTATGAACATTTAACAAATGAAGTTTGTACTCCCCTTTGCTTTGATAGGGAAGAAAACTGGGAGATTAATGGACTGGACTGATTGATGTTCGTCTCGGAGGCCACTTTAGGTAGGAAAAATAGGTTAGTCCCGAGAGAAAACTGTCCTTATGGAAAACCAGATATGGGGCTTTAATACAGAGAGCCTGAAGCTCAGACACTCTTTCAGCTGAGGTAATGGCTACCAAAAAGGCAGTTTTCCAGAACAAGAATTTCAAATCAACAGAGGCTGCAAGTTCAAAAGGAGGTCCAGTTAGAGCTTGAAGGACCAAGGTTAGATCCCAAGGAGGGACGGGATTCCTAACAGGGGTCTCAAGAGAAACGTACCTTTCAGTAAGGCCTTACAAATCTTGGTGGAAGCGAGGGGACTGAGATTATCTCCAATGTGAAAATGCAAAATGACAGCCATTTGAACCTTTGCAGTAGAAGAACTGGCTCCTTGCTGAAAAATATGCAATAGAAAATAGAGCACTGCTGGGATGGGAGCTGTGAAAGGGTCCAATTTCCTGTGAGACGCCCAAATAGAAAACCGCTTCCATTTACTATTGTAAACCTTCCTGGTAGTCGGCTTGTGCGCTGCTACCAAGATAGATCTAACCGCAGACGAGATACCGGGAGTCCTAGCAACTAATGGAACTGGATCAACCATGCTGAGAGCTTGATATCGACTAGGTTCGGGGGCTTCAATCTCGAAGGATGAGACATTAGATCCGGGATGGGTTCCAAGATCCAGAGAGGAGCTATAAGATGAGACCGCAGGCACGGGAACCAGGTTTGACAAGGCCAGAATGGGGCTATGAGGATAATCTTGATCCCCAACCGACGAGCTTTCTGTAAGAATTTTGTTATCAATGGAAGAGGAGGATAAGCATATAGAAGACTGGGTAGCCAAGCATGAACTAGAGCGCATTGGGGCTATCCCCCGAGGGGGAATTAGAGCAAAAAACTCGCTGCACTTTGCGTTGGAAGGAGACGCAAAGAGATCGCAGCAAGGCTGACCCCACTTGCGGAAGATCTGTTTTGCTACTAAGGGATTCAGAGACCACTCGTAAGGCGAGAGGATGGTTCGACTCAGTTTGCCTGCTAGGATGTTGGACCGACCCAGAATGTGCGTTGCTAACAGAAAATGGTTGGTGGATATCGCCCAATCCCAAACTCTCATGGCTTCCCGACAAAAAGGGTAAGACCTGGTCCCCTCCTGTTTGTTGATGTACCAGGCCACCGACATGTTGTCTGACTGAATCGCAATAGTCCCTGGAGGGAGAAAGGCATGAAGGGCTTGCAACGCTAGAAGCACCGCTCTCATCTCCAGAACATTGACATGCAGAACGGTCTCTGTCTGAGTCCACGTACCTTGAACAGTTCTGCCCTCGTAATGCCCCACCACCACCCAAGGCGAGAAGCATCCGTGGTCACCGTGGCTTGAGGTTGATGCATAACAAATGGTCGCCCATCCTGAAGCTCTCGGGAGTGGAGCCACCACAAGAGAGAATTTCTGCACACACTGCTGAGAGGAATCGGCAAGTCCAACGGATGGTGAAGGATGGACTACTGAACCTGTAACATCCACTGGAGAATCCTCATGTGCAAGCGGGCTAAGGGCGCAAGGTTGATTGCTGCTGCCATGGACCCTAGAGCTCTCAGGACTAACTCCGCTGATGGGGCAGGTGACTGGAGAAGGGCTAAAATGTGTAAGGTCAAACTGCGAAGTCTGTCTGAGATCAAGAAGGCCTTGGTCTGAAGTGTGTGTCTATCCTGGCTCCTATGAACTCCAAGACTTGAACTGGTTGGAGGGATGACTTCACGTTTATGGTGATCCCTAAATGGGATGCTAGAAGTAGGAAACAATCCCTGGCTAAGCAGAGTAGATGCCTGGTGGGGGCGGTCAGGAGCCAGTTGTCTAGGTAAGGAAAAACCTGTATTCCCTGAAGCCTCAAGTGGGCTGCTACAACTGCCATGACCTTGGTGAACACCCTGGGGGCTGTGGTGAGACCGAAGTGTAGGACCCTGAACTGGTAATGACTGGCCCCTAGTTGAAAGCGGAGAAACCTCCTGGAACACCTGTCCATGAGAATGTGATAGTACACATCCTTGAGGTCTATGGAGCACATCCAGCCCTTCTCCTGCAGCAGGGGCAGAATGGTTTGAAGTGTGACCATCCGGAATTTTTCCTTGGCAATGAAGAGGTTTCATTGCTGAAAGGTCGAGGATCGGCCTTAAGTCGCCCGTCTTCTTTGGCACCAAAAAGAACCTGGAGTAATTGCCTGATCCGGATTGTCCTGGGGGGACGTGCTGGATGGCTCTTTTTTCCAGCTGCTTTTTTATATCTAAAGCTGCAGCCTCCCTCTGACTGGGTGGTACATCGGGGAGGTGCCTTGACTAAGGAGGCAGATTTATGAAAGGGATAGAGTAACCTCTGGATATTATTCGAAGCACCCAGCAATCTGATGTTATGGACTCCCATTGGGCCAAGTGCTTCAAAAAACACCCTCCGACTGCCTCCAGAGAGGAGCAGTCGGGCAACCCCTCAGGGCTGCTGTGTGGGTCGATCAGAAAAGGGTTCCCGCGACCCAAACTTTTTCGGCCCCCCTCTGCCCCTGGGCTGACGTCCACCTTGTCCCCCTCTGCCTCTGAAGGACGAAGGGTCCGGAGCGTAACGGGACTGCTGAGACTTCTGGAACCACATCTTCTTTTGTCCTTTCTGGTTCCTAGAAAAGGACCTTTGAGGAGCTGAGAAGTGGACTCCGACGGCATACAGCATCTTCCCATCTTTTTCACTCTGAACCAATGTGTCGTGGACGGTCTTCCCAAATAGAGTAGAACCGAAGGGTAAGCTCGTGAAGGATGCCTTGAAAGGTTCCGCAAAGTCACAAAGCCGGAGCCAGGTGTGACGCCTTAAGGCGATACCGGGCTTGCTGGCTCTAGCGGCTCCTTCCGTGGCATGGGAAAGTAGCCTCATAGACGTGTTCAAAACAGATTTGAGAGTGGTCATGCGAGTCGAGAAGGTCCGTTTGTCCTCGGCCGTCATGGACTCAGGGAGAGACTCAGCATATTCTTTCACCAGATCCCACTGAAGTCCAATTACATGAGCCAAGTAATTCAGCGCCCTTACAGAAAAGGTAGCTGAAGCAAACATCCACTTCCCGATACGATCCATAGTCTGAGACTCCTTATCAGGGGGGTGGATCAAGAAACTATCCTGAGCGAGTTCCCTCTTGGTGGCTGCCGCCACCACCATAGCATCTACCAGTGAACCCTTACTCCAAGCCGTCCTATCCATGGGGGGGACTGAGAATCCTATCTGGCTTCCTGTGGATCGGCTCTACAGTTTCCGGTTCCTTCCACGCCCTGGTAGTGATGAGATCAAGCAGGGGGTCAGCCGGAGGGGACACCCAAGAGGTAGACGGGCCTGCGAACGCCTCCAGAAACACAGACTCGTCCAAGGAAGGCTTTTGGGCTGACCACCCCCCCTTTCAGGCAAAGCATTTCCATAATGTCTCCAAAGGAGATGTCACTGGGGGGTGACCTGGGGGAACCTTCCCCTTATTCCAAATCGGTGTCCTTCGTGAGGGACTCAGGGGAGTCCAAGTGCCTCCTCTTACACTTACGTTTGTGAGGGACCTCCTCGGTGGGACTGTCTGAGGAGGGCTCACTAACAGGGCCGTGTTCCGCCCGTGGAACGGGCTGGTGCGTCAACGCAGGCTGTCCCTGGGACTGGATGATGGAAGACAAGCCCAGCTGCAAGGGAGTGGGGGCTGGATCTGAAGAAAGAGTAGGGGGTCTCGAACCTCTTGAAAGAACCCTCTCCCCACCACGTCGAAAGCAGAGGGTGAATCAATCTCTCTGGGCTCCGTGGTTAACATCCTCAGATCCGGCGCGGGGATCGGCATCGGAGCCGAAGCGCTCGGACCCGAGAGGGAAGTGTGCTCCGACCGAAATGGAGCCGAAGACGCACTGCCCCCCCTGGATCCGACGCACGGCTCATGGCTCCGAGAGCACGGATCCAAAAGGGGATCCGACAAACTCAAGGTGCATGGGCGGCGTTGAGGTAACTATAACAGTCGGTGCCAACACCCCGGCCCCGGGACTCCTCGGATCCGACGGCTCCGAAACCTGATAATGGATCGGAGAAGGAGCTATTGGGGCAAAAAGTGGGGCTGAACTTCCCCCCAACCCCCGGAGGGGGTTGGAGGCAGCAGAACTCCCATCTGCATCTGGGTTTGGAGAAAACGGCGCATCATCCAGTCCATTTCAGCGTCGGAGAGACTGCGGGTCGACCTAGAAGAGGCTGCCGAAAATGGTCGGGAGGGCCGCCGCGACAACCTCGAAGATGGTCGGGCCTCCTCCTCCGGCTCCGGTGAGAAGCGTGGAGAACGGAGCCAAGGGGAGGAAGGCCCGGAAATCTTCCGAGGTGAGGAGAGCAGCTTGGCAGGCAGGGCCGATGGGGCAGAGTCGGCCCGCCGCTTGTGGCTCCTATGCCTATCTTTCTCACTCTCTCTTTCCCTTTCTCTCTCTCTCCTCTCCTTCTTCTCCTTCCTAGAGTCCCTCTCCCCCTGAGAAGAAATAGGAGTTTGAGTCCCTGCCAGGGGAGAGGGAACAACAGGCTGAACAGCCGCAGCCGCGGCTGTAGCCACTGAGGGAGAGGAGAAGGAAGCAGACTTTGAGGGTAAAAGACCCGCCAGAATCAGCTTATTCCTCCTAGCCCTTCAGGGACCGGGGGTTAAAAGCTGCACAAATTTGGCAGCTTTAAGACAAGGCGATACCCTCAGGCAGAGGACGCACTGAGTGTGGCCATCCGCTGGGGAAAGCTTATGACCACACTCAGTGCACTTAGAAAAAATGGCCTTTGAGGCCTCGGCCATTATCCCAAAAGAAAACACGCACGCACCTCACACAAACACCTAAGGGGAAAAAAGGGGGGAGTACTAGGCTTTAAACTAAGAGGAACGGTAAAGGGGTTTAAACTAAGGAATTAACTATACACACACACACGAAAACTAATAAGATTTTATAAACTTTCCTACTTCCAGATCGCCTAAAGCTAGGAGCTCGAGAAACCCGTGCTTGACAAAGCTGCGGCAAACGTGATCTGGGGATTGGAAGGAGGTGGCAGGGCATTATGGGTAAAGGGGAGGAGCTTGGAGCTCAGATCTCTAGCTTGGAAAGCTTCCAGCTTGGATCCAGGTTGGATCCGATACCCACAAGTTGATGATCAAATGAAGTTTCCTACTTCAGATTTACTAATAATCTCAACCATCACCTATTGTTCTAGTCTCAACTAAAATCTCTACCAGAGCTGGCCTTTCATTTAACACTCAATGTCCCTTTCTTTTTGCCCGTTCTCTGACATCAATCCTTGGTAGGGAAGAAGTCTTTAAACTGCAATCTAAACTTCTGTCTAGCCTTATTCCACTCTATTACTTTTTCTCTCTCTCTCTCTCTCTCTCTCATTATTTGCTTCCAATACCTTGGCCCCTTTGCCAATGTTCTCCAGTAAATTCCAACCTCTCTTGTCCGTTTTCTACACCTCTACATGCAGTCAACCCATTTGGCAAAATCTCTAACCCATTCCCATGATGGCTTATAAAGTAAAAAAGTATTCTAAATTCTAAATATAACATTCTGTATGGTTGTAATACTCAAAAAACTGTATTCAAAAAAGTACAGTTGTGTACACTTACCATAAATGTAGATGTTCGAATGTATTCACTGTTGCAGTCATCACATTTGGGTTATCTGCCTGCAAGTAGCCCTAAGTCGGCCCGTATACCAGAGAGTTGGTATTTCTGAGTCGGATGCTGTCGCTTCTTCCAGGACGTCAGGTCGCCAGGGGTATAAAAACAGGCAGCCAACGCCATTACATCAGTTTTTCTTGCCCCAAATGTCAGGAGCCTCCAAATAGGGAGCTAGGAAATGATGTGGAAAACACCACCAGTAAAAAGCAAATACCCACACAGGAGGAATAGCCATAGAGAGGAAAGACAAGAGATAGAGAAAACCAGGGGGCTGGAGGGAGGGAAACCAGGACTGTAACAGTGAATACACTCGAACATCTACATTTATGTTAAGTGTAGAACTGTACTATGTTCTTCGTGTTTCACTGTTGCAGTCATCACACTTGGGTTGATTCCCAAATCTGAGGAAGGGTGGAAGCAGTCAAGAAGAGTTAGGGTTTGCTAGTAGGCCTTGCAAGACTGCTGTAGCAAATCCCACCCTGGATTTGTAAAAGAGGTGGTAATGCTTGGTGAAGGTGTGTACAGAACTCCAGGTAGCAGCTTCCAGTATGTCCTTGGTAGGAACTCCCCTGAGAAATGCTGTAGAGGTAGATGTAGCCCTAGTGGAATGTGTTCTGAGCCCTTGAGGGGTTGGTTTCCATGGTGCTTGTAGCAGAAATGGATGCAGTGTGCTATCCATTTGGAAATGGTTGGTTTTGAAATGGCCTTGCCCTCTGCCCCTGTTGCAAAGCTTACTAGCTTGGCTTAGTCCTATCAAGGTAGAACCTGCGCCGTCTGTGCACGTCCAAACAGTGCAGAATCCTTTCCTCTTTATTCTGCGGATTAGGGAAGAAGATAGGCAAATGGATGGATTGGTTGAGAGCCACACTGGACACCACTTTAGGCATAAAGGAATGGTTAGTCCTGAGGGAAACCCTATCAGCATGGAAAATAATGAAGGGTTCCACAGCCATCATAGACACTCTTCTAGCTGATGTGATGGTTAGAAGCAAGGCAAGAGAGCAATTTTAACTCTGCTGAAGAAGAAGGCTCAAAAGGGGGAAGCATCAGCTTTTCCAGAACAAAGTTAAGATCCCAAGCAGGGGTAGGTGCTCTCCTTGGTGGCCTTAAGTTGTGTGCCCCTCTCAGGAACTGTTTGATGAGAGGGTGTGAGAATAGAGGTGGCTCAGTATTGTAACAAGCTGAGATGGCAGAGGCATGGATCTTAACGGAGGGGAAGGATAGGCCTCTGTGGAGTAGTTCTACTAGGTAATCCAGAATTAGAGGTAAGGAGGACAGTGCTGTGTCCTTTCCTTTACAATGAATCCAAGAATAGTACCTTTTCCACTTTTCAGCATAGGATTTCCTTGTACTGGGCCTTCTGGGTCCAAGGATGACATTCAGCACTTGTTTGCTTAGGGTTGCTGGTGGAGTATTTAAGGAATAAACCAGGCTGCAAGATTTAGGGTTTGCAATTGTGGATGCAAAATCTATCCTTCTTGCTGAAAAGCAAGGTTGGTGTCTGGTGTAGGTACCATGGTGGCACCGTTGTCAGGCTGCACAGTAGTGGGTACCAGTGCTGGCATGGCCAGTCCTGGGCAATCAGAATTGTCCTTGGCCTGTCTTGTCTTATCTTGAGTAAAATTCCTGAGAGAAGGGGCAGAGGGGGAAAGAGATTGAGAGGTTTTCCCATTGAAAGGATAGTGCATCCACCTTCCAGGCCCTGCTGTGAGGGTTTCTGGTGCAGAATTTGCTTAACTGGTGGTTGTCGGGGGAGGCAATGAGATCTACCTCTGGGGTCCCCCATTTCTGGATCAGAAGGTTTAAGGTGCTGGGCTCCAATTTCCACTCGTGTGGGTCTAGGAGATTTCTGCTTAAGTCGTCTGCCAGTGAGTTTTGTTTGCTTGGCAGGAATTGAGCTTGTAGATGGATTTTGTTGTCCAAGGCCGTGTTCCACAAGGGCATGGCTAACCTGCAGAGTGGGTACGAAGGGGTTCCCCCCCTGCTTGTTGATGTACCACATAACTGTGGTGGTGTCTGTTTTATAGGTCGCCACCCCTTTAGTATGGGGAACTATACCCATTATTTTGCTTACTGTCTGTTGAGGCAGTGACACTGTAGAATCCCCCTGGGTATATCTTAGATCTCCATCCATTTGGTCAAGATTTTTTTATTAGCAGTTGTCCTGGAAAGAGTAGGGGTTTGAAAGCTCTCAGAGCATTCTGTACAGCTAGCATCTCTTTTTGGTTGATGTGCAGGAGAATTTGACTTGGGCTCCAGTGGCCCTGAACAAATTTGCCAGCCATGTGAGCCCCCCATGCATAGTCTGATGCGTCTGTGGTCAGGATCTGGGCAGCGTGGGGTAGAGTAAAAGGCAGTCTCTTGTTGTGGTTGCATGCTTCTGCCCACCAAAGGAACTCTGTCCTTAGACATGGTATGATAGGAATGACCGTTTCCAGGTCCTGAGAAAGTTGGCACCAAAGATTTAAGTACCATTGAAGTTTCCTCATATGCAGTCTTGCATATGGAATTAGCAGAATACATGAGGCCATGAACCCTAGGGGTTGCAGTATTTTTCTTGCAGACATCTGGGTTCCGGTGGCCATTTGTTTGAAGTAATCTGTCAGAAAGACCTGTTTTTCTGAAGTGATGAATGCCATTCGGGAAGTTCTGTCCAAGCTTGCTCCCAGGAATACCTTTTGACTGGGTAAAAGTTGAGATTTCTTTTCATTGATGGTGTACCCCAATGAAGCGAGTAAGCTTTTTACAAATTCCAGGTGCTGAAGCAGCAATTCCTGACTGTCTGCCTGAATCAGGAAGTCGTCCAAGTCTGGGTAAATTTGGATTTTCCTCTGCCTGCAGTATGCAATGGCTGGAGCCAGTCATTTTGTGAATACCCTGGGCGCAGTAGATAAGCCAAAGGGAAGAGCAGAGAACTGATCATGCATACACCCTGCTTTGAAACGCAAATACTTTCTGCAAGACTCCCTTATGGGGATGTGCAGATAGACTTCTTTTAAGTCTAGGGTGGCTAACCAGGCATCCTTGGCTAACATAGGGAGAAGCTGTTGCAGGGTAAGCATCCTGAATTTTGGTACCACCAGGAAGGTGTTGAGAATTGAAAGATCCAGGATGGGGTGCCAAGAGCCCTTTTTCCTGGGTACCAGAAATAGTCTGGAGTAGAATCCTTGGCCCCTCTGTTCTACGGGAACAGCTGAATAGCTCTGATATTGAGCAGGGAAAGTACTTGGTTTTGAGCCTCTGCCCACTGTTTTGGAGGAAGGTATGGAAAGCCGCTTGGGGTTGGCAGTGAATGGAAATAAAATCTGTACCCCTGGGATACAATGTTGAGGACCCATCGGTCCTGAATAATGGACATCCAGTTTTTTGCATGAAAGGCTAGTTTTCCTCCTAGGGGCACAAGCAATTGGGCAGAGCTGGGAAATAGCGTTGAGAAGTCTTTGTGAGCATTTTCCATAAGGAAGTGGCTTACCACTCCCTGCTTTAGGGGTGGGGGCACTCCATTGCTTAGATCTCTGCATACCCTGAGACTGTAGTCTGGGTGGTCTGTTTCCCCTGGGTCTTGTTTGTGAAGGTCTGGAGAGGACTGGAAAGGACCAGTGTTTTGAAGGGCAATGCCTACTGAATTTAGGTGGTTGCACGTGTAGGAATGCTTTAACAGTTTGCCTAGATTTAGCCTTTTCTTCCATCTTTTTAAGAACAACTTCTGCTTTGGTGCCAAACAAACAGTCTTTATTCAAAGGAGCGTCTAGTAATTTAGATTTGACATGATCTGGCAAGGTCTGTTCCTTCAGCCAAGCATGTCTTCTCAGTACAGAGCCAGTGACTGCTGCCCTGCAAGATGCTTCTAGGGCATTAAAGCCACACTGCAGAGTATGCTTACTAACTTGGTTTGCAGAGTGCATAAGCCCCTGCAATTCTTTATTTTCTGCACAATCTGGAAAGGTTACCATTTTTTGTTTAATAAGTTCCATAATATGATGCTGGTATTTCAGCATGTGAAACTGGCAATTCAATGCCCTGATAGCAAGAGTTGCAGAGATGTATACCTTTTTACCCAATCTGTCCAAATTTCTGGACTCCCTGTCCAAAGGGGTAGGATTTTTGGCTGTAGTATCCTTAATACCTTTAGGTCCCTGGGAAATGATCTCTGGATCAGCAGTAGGTTATTGAAAAGAAACTTGTGAGAATCAAGTACTCTGTAGCACCTGCCTGGTTTCCTAGGGGCAAAAGGTAAAGTGTCTAGCTAAGACTGGATTCCATAAAAACATCATCCACAACATCCAGGACAGGGGGTATAGCTAAGGGCCTGTGCGGAGGCAACTCTAAAAATTCTCAGTCTCTTTTTGGACTGAGGATAGTCCTGGCATTCTCAATGGAAATGCTCTCTTAAGGTATGCAAGGTTTCATCAAAAGAAAAATCCTCTGGAGGGGAGGCAGAGGAAATGGATTCCTCTGCATCTGAATCCTCATAGGCGGATAAGGGCATGTCTTCATAATCAGAAAGAACAGAGTCATCAGACTCCTGGTCTGGAGAACCCGTAGGGAACTGGGTTATTTATCTCTTAGCAGGGGAAGGCTAGCTTCCCCTAATCAGCATAATGTCTTCAGCCATTCTAAGCATTTGTTTTTGTGGCATGGGTGCCTGAGCATGCGCTTTGGTCGTCGGTTTTCTAGGCATAGTGCGTACTCTGGGCCTAAGAAACTTGGTAGTTTTGGTTAAAAATGAAGTCGTTGGTCCGATTCGAACATTGGTAGGATGAAAAACTCCCTCAGAAGCCAGTGTCTGCACAGCGACTCCGGACTCATCTAAGGTAGAGTCATCCGCTGGTTCCATAGTCGAAGAAGCATCTCGCAGCATACTGGATTCCAAATGGGTCTCAGCAGAGGCCCGCGAATTCATCAAAGCGGGCAACAGGGGCTGCAGAGGTACCTCACTGAGTACCGGCGGACTGGCGACTAACTGAATGGAAGCGTCGGCGGCAGTTTTGGACCTATGCGGTCTGTCTCTCTTTATCCTTACGTTTTTTCGGAAGATCAGTAGTCGGATGGCTTACCAAAGCCATTTCAGAATATGGTGATAGACAGCGAAAGAAGTTAGCGACAAAGATAGCCCAACGACGAATGGTTCGGGCATTAAACAATGCACAAAACCAACAGCGAGGAATGTCAGGGTCTGGGCCTAAACAGGTGATGCAGTAAGAGTGAAAATCTCTGAGAGGTATTTGCTTTCCACAGGCAAGACAATTGTTAACTTTTTCTGACACCGGTTTAGAGCAAGAAAAAAGGATCCCCAACGGGGTACTTAGCTTTAGAAGACTTCAGGATTATTCAACTCGAAAACAAAAAATTCAGGTAGTGGCCGACCGGCACTTGCAAACTGCTTCTGCTTCGGGCTCCTCCTCGGCAAGAAAGACTGATGTAATGGCGTCGGCTGCCTGTTTTTATACCCCTGACGACCTGATGTCATGGAAGAAGTGACAGCATCCGATGCAGAAATACTAAGTCTCTGGTATTCAGGCCTACTGAGGGCTACCTGCAGGCAGATAACCCAGGTGTGATGACTGCAACAGTGAAACACAAAGAACATCCCACTTTTTTCTTATTTCTTGAACTTCCTCATTTCAGCAACCATTTCTGCACTGATTTACACCCTTTCTACCTGTGTTGTGTAAACGAAACCTTAAATGCATAGGTCTAGTGTCCATTTAAATCAGGTAATCCTTATCCATCTTGTTCTATGGGGAGGATCAACTTTTCCTACTTAACCCCTGCCCACCTCCCCTCCAAAACAAACTCCTTCAACTCTATACATTACTACCCAGAACTTATTCTCTGGGTAATAAAAATATGAATAACTTGTACATGAAACTAAATAGACTAAACATCTTCACTGCTTGTGAATTACAAGTCATATCCATAACAAAGAGCTTCCAGTTTCTCAGTTTTTGTATTATATTTTCAGTCTTGCCACACATAGCCTAACTGCCAAAACAGAATCCATCTTAACTCGTACACCTAAATACTTCATCGCATCATGTCCCTATACATATGGATATTGCTGAACTAACTGTGTGGGCAGATAGGCCCTAGCAGTAAATGGTTTAATCTTCAATAATTTTATATCCTAAGACCTGAAACTTTCTCAAAATGTTTCACATCACCAAAACGTCCTTTTTATGGATTTTAAGTACAAAATTATACCATTTGATAATAAAGCTAAATTTTCTTCATCATCACATCATTTATATCCTTGAATTTCTGAGCCCCTGATTTTCTTTGCCAATGACTCTTAATATAAAGCAAATAAGGGGAAAGAGGTAGCATCTGCCTTGCTCCACTGCTCAAACAGAGCTTGTTAGAGAAGAACCTTCCACCTTAATTCCTGAAACTGACTCTTAATATTATCCTCATAGTTAACACAATTAATTATTCTACCAGTGAACGCAAATGCTACCATTGTCCTACTTATAAAATCCAAGCTGACTCTATGGAATTCTTGCTATGCAACTAGACCCACCAACTATAATAGCAGCATTTTATTATGTTCCGATTTCCTCTGGATCATCACTGTTCTATTAATACTGTCAAATGTTTGCTTCTTCTCCACTAAACAATGACCCATGCTATCAGTGATGGCAAAACCTTTGACATTCCCTTAGCTACTATAAATATGACCACTTTTTTGGGGATTACCCTAATGGTTAAAGTGTTTACCTCACAGGTACAAGCTGCAATGTTTAATTCTCACCTTTGATCAGTATCTGGTTACTGGCTAGGCATAACAGTTTGCAGACTGGTTGCCTAGTATTTACCTATGAACCTATGACAATGACTTAAAACTGATATAGGTCTATTTAAAGCTTTTACAATACTGTTAAACAAAACCTTCCACATTTTTACAACTTTCTTACCTTCAAAATCCCCCAGGAATATAGTCTGTTCAATGAGACTTCTTTGTTAATTAAATATACACCACGGATTTACCTCCACTCTTCATATCTTAGATATTAAATTGTGGAGTTGGCGACGCTTCTGTCCTTGGTAATACTCGTCTTCTATAAATATTTCCATCTTTGCCTTTTCATTGTTTCCACATTCCTTTGTTTTATATAGACTTTCATTAAACTTCTAAAACAGCTCTAATACCTCCACAGGATCTCTGGACATTTATGTTGTATAGGCTCCCCAAGTTTGACAACAACCATTTCTACTTTCTATTTCCCAAATCATTAGGATAAACATTTTTGTGCCCTGGAGTTATCAAAAATAGTTGTTCAACAGCAACTTTTCTAAACTTCTACATATTATCCAAATAATCCCTTACTTTTTATTTAACACATTGCAGTTGCTCTTCTATTTTTGTAAGACTCTCCTGATTCTGCAAAACTTTAACCTTTTGTCAGACTCTATAAATATATCCTTTTACTTCATTCGCATAAATCTTTTTACTTCTACACTGTTTGTAAACTCCATTTTAATTTATCCCACATATTAGAGATCCCTTCTCAAGAAATTTCTAATTTCCGTAACAATCTAATCATTTCCACTGCCCATTCCTTAAATTCCTCTTTATCTGATAAGTAGGAAAGTGCCAGAGTCTCATCTTTACTTCATCAGCCTGCATTTATTTTTTGTTTTTATCACTCCATGATCTGAAATGGTTACTGGATACATGTCAAGGCTTCTAATTAAATGTGCATACGCCTGTGAAATAAAAAAATAATCCAGACTAGCCCAGTTGTTTTACCTTGGAGAACAACATGCAACTCTTTTGAAGTTGCTACTACCGAATTCACATCCTCCATACCAAATATTCTCATGTATTTCATCAGAAACCTACCTTTGTTACAATACAACTCTAAGTTCTCCATGATACAGCCTTAATATTTCAAATCAACTTCCAGTCCCTCATAAATAATATTCCATACCAAAAAGCTGATAATTTCTCCCAAATACTCCCTTAAACTCTATAACAGCAGTTTCAGGTGGAATACATATACAAAGCAGCATAATTTTCCTCCATTCCCATTAACCCGTTACTATCACAGACCTGACATTATTGCATTCCCCCCCTTTTCTGCCACTACTTTGAAACCTTTCTAGCAATCAGTATCAATATTACACCCTTTTTCTTTTGTCAAGGATATTTTACTGAATATCCATCCTGAAATAGTCTGTCAAATTCACATGCTCATTACTATTGAAATGCGTCTCCTGCAACACTGCTATTTGTACCCTACATTTTTTCATATTAATCAACACTCCTTGCTTTTTTGTCTATATATGTAAGGACATTTACATTCCATGATAGCAAGGGCAAAGTGGCCATTATGGCAAAAAAGTACAGTTGTGTACACTTATAAATGTAGATGTTAGAGTGTATTCACTGTTGCAGTCATTACATTTGGGTTATCTGCTTGCAGTAGCCCTCAGTCGGCCTGAGTAAGAAAGTCTTGTGTCCGGCGTTGGTTGCTGTCCCTTCTTCCACGACGTCAGGTCGTCAGGGGTATAAACATGCAGCTGGACGCCATTACATCAGTTTTTCTTGCCCCAGATGTCAGGTGCCCCCCTAATGGGAAGCAATTAAATCTATAAATACAAGGATATACCTCCAAAAGAAAAGCAAATACACCAAAAAGCTTTTAGAGCATAGTAACTGAGAGTTGAGGTATAGCCAAAGGAAGAAAAGGGGGCTGGAGGGAGGGTAACCAGGACTGCAACAGTGCATACACTCAAACATCTACATTTATGGTAAGTGTACACAAATGTGCTATGTTCTTCGTGTTTCACTGTTGCAGCCATTACATTTGGGTAGATTCCCAAAGCTAAGGTTTGGAGGAGGAATTTAAATAGAATTAGGACCAGCTATAAGGCCTTGCAAGACTGCAGTGGCAAAACTAGCACCCTGGATTTAGAGAAAACTGGCAAATGATAATGCTTGGTGAAAGTATGTACAGAACTCCAGGTAGCAGCTTCTAAGATGTCCCTAGTACGGACACCCCTGAGAAAGGCAGTAGAGGTAGATGCAGCCCTGGTTGAATGGGGTCTGATGCCCTGTGGGATAGGTTTTCCATGGTGCTTATAGCAGAAATGAATGCAGTGGCCTATCCATTTTGAAATGGTTTGTTTTGAAATAGCTTTCCTCTCTGTCCCTGCAGCAAATGCCACCGGTAGTTGTTCAGATTTCCTTTGCGGTTTAGTCCTGTCCAAGTAGAATCTAAGTTGTCTGTGCACATCTAAAGAGTGCAGTATCCGTTCCCCTTTGTTCTGTGGGTTAGGAAAAAAGGTAGGCAAATTAATGGACTGAATACGAGCCACACTGGATACCACCTTGGGCATGAAAGAGGGATTGGTTCTGAGGGACACCCTGTCCGCATGAAAGATGATGAAAGGTTCCACTGCCATAAGGGCCTGTAATTCGGATACCTTTCTTGCAGAACTGATTGCCAAAAGAAAAGCTGTTTTCCAGGAATGAAATTTTAAATCTGCAGTAGCAGCTGGCTCAGAAGGAGGAAGAGTGGGTTTCTCCAAGACAAAGTTTAAGATCCCAGGCTGGAGATGGAGCTCTCCTGGGTGGCCTTATATTTCTGGCCCCTCTGAGGAACTGCTTGAGCAGTGGGTGAGAGAACAGGGGAGGCTCTGTGCTGTAGTGAGCTGAAATGCCTAAGGCATGCATTTTGATGGAGGAAAGAGACAAGCCCTTATGAAGCATCTCAGTCAAGTGTTGTAGAATCTGAGGTAAATTGGGCACTGCTGCATTCATTCCTTGAGAGTGGTTCCAAGCACAGATTCTTTTCCATTTTGCAGCATAAGATTTTCTAGTACTAGGCTTCCTTGCCTCTAAAATGATATCCATCACTGATTTACTAAGGGTAAAAGGAGAGATTAGGTAAACAGCCAGGCTGCTAGGTTCAGGGTTTGCAGCTGAGGGTGCAGAATCACTTTCTCCTGCTGAGACAACAGGGAAGGAGTCTGAGGCAGGTGCCATAGAGCCAAGCATGACACACTGCGTAAGAGTGGGTACACCAGTGTTGGCGAGGCCAGTCTGGTGCAATTAAAATCGTCCTTGGCTTGTCCTGTTTGATCTTTAGTAGTACCTTGGAGAGAAGAGGCAGAGGAGGAAAGGCATAAACTGATAGGTTTTTCCAGCTGAAGGATAGAGCATCCACTTCCCAAGCTTGCTTGTGGGGAATCCTTGTGCAAAATTTGTCCAGTTGATGGTTCTGGGGGGAGGCAAACAGGTCTATATCTGGGCTCCCCCATTTGCTTGTCAACATGTTGAAAATCCTTGGTTCCAGTTTCCACTCGTATGGGTCCATGAGGTTTCTGCTTTGTCAGTCTGCCAGTGTACTTAGATTTCCTGGCAGGAATTGAGCTTGTAAATTCACTTGGTAGCTCAAGGCTATGTTCCACAATGCCATGGCTAGTCTGCAGGGGGGGTAAGAATGTGTACCCCCTGCTTGTTTATGTACCACATGACAGTGTTGTTGTCCATCTTTACCATTAGTTGTCCTGGAAGAATGTGGTTCTTGAAGGCTGTCAGAGCATTCTGTACAGCTAACATTTCCTTTTATGTGCAGGTGCATTTGATTTGGGTTCCATTTGCCCTGAATGCACTTCCCTGCCAGGTGAGCCCCCCATGCATAGTCTGATGCGTCTGTTAACATTTGTTTGGCAGGGGGTAATGTGAATGGTAGTCCCCTGTTCTGGTGGCAGGCCTCTGCCCACCAAAGGAACTCTAGGCGTAGGCAAGGTATGATAGGAATCTTTGCATCCAGATTCTGTGAATGTTGACACCATAGGCTTTTGAGGTACCATTGTAGTTTCCTCATATGCAGCCTTGCATATGGAATTAGAAGAATGCATGAGGCCATAAACCCCAAGGCTTACAGTATTTGCCTTGCAGATAGCTGGGTTTTTGTGGCCACATGTTTGAAGTAAGTTGTCAAATGTATCCATTTCTCTGGCGTGAGGAAAGCCATCTGGGAAGTTGTATTCAAGCTTGCTCCCAGGAATATAATTTGTTGACAGGGTACCAGGTGGGATTTCTTTTCGTTTATGGTGAACCCCAGACAAGTCAGTACTCTTGAACAAAGGCCAGATGACTGAAGAGAATGTCCTTGCTTTCTGCTTGAATTAGACAATCGTCCAGGTATGGGTATATTTGAATATTTCTTTGCCTGCAAAACGCAATGACTGGAGCTAGGCACGTTGTGAATACCCTGGGCACAGTAGATACGCCAAAGGGCAGTGCAGAGGACTGATAGTGCATGTGGCCTGCTTTGAAGCGTAGGTATCTTCTGCAAGACTCCCTGACAGGGATGTGCAAGTATGCTTCTTTTAAGTCCAGTGTTGCCAACCATGCATCCTTGCCTAGCATAGGAAGCAGCTGGTGAAGAGTCAGCATTTTGAATTTTGGAATCACCAGAAAGGTGTTTAGAATAGAAAGGTCCAGGATAGGATACCATGTATTGCCTTTTCTGAGTACCAGGAAAAGTCTTGAATAGAAACCTTGTCCCTTTTCCTCTTCTGGTACCAACTGAAGAGTCCCCATGTTTAAGAGAGAGAGTACCTGATTTTGGGCCTCTGCCCACTGATATGAGGGTAGATCTGACCACCCGCTTGGAGTTGGTAATGTGTGGAAATGAAATCTGTATCCTTGGGACACTATTTAAAACCCATTTGTCCTGGGTAATGAGTTCCCAGTTTTTGACCCGCAGACCAATCTTTCCGCCTAAAGGAACATTCAGTTGGGAAGTGCTTGGAAGTCTTAAAAGCAAGTCATTGAGACGGTTTTCCATAAGGGGGAGTCTTGCTGCTCCCAGGTTTGGGTGCGGAAACCCCCCACTGCCTAGTCTTGTGTGTCCCTTGGGACTGAAACCTGAGGTTTCTGCTGTGTCTGTGTTTGGTTTGAGAAGACCTGGAGGGGGCTGGAAGGGACCAATTTTTAGAGGGCCAGTGCCTACTAAATCTAAGAGGCTGAACTTGTAAGAAATCTTTAACAGTCTGCATAGATTTAGCTTTATCTTCCATATTTTTAAGCACTTCCTCAGCCTTGTTGCCAAACAGGCAGTCCTGATTTAAGGGAGCATCCAACAATTTAGCTTTAACATGATCAGGCAAAGATTGCTCCTTAAGCCAAGCAAGCCTTCTGAGCACAGACCCAGTAACAGCAGCCCTGCAAGAAGCCTCTAGTGAATCAAATCCACATTGCAAAGTATGTTTTCCAACCTGTTCAGCAGAATGCATTAAATCCTGTAATTTTTTATTTTCAGCGCAGTCAGGAATTAACATAATTTTCTGTTTAAGCAATCCAATAACATGTTGTTGATACTTTAACATATGAAACTGGCAGTTTAAAGCCCTAATGGCCAAGGTTGCAGAAGCGCAAATTTTCTTACCCCATCTATACAGCGCCCTGGAGTCTTTATCTGAGGGGGTAGAATTTTTAGCAGAAGCCTTAATGGCTTGGGGTCCCTGTGAAATAGTCTCTGGATCCGCAACAGGATTTTTAAAAAGGAACTTGTGAGAATCAGGAACCCTGTAATATCTGTCTTTCTGGGAGCAGGAGGCAAAGAATCAGGGGCCAAACTAGATTCTGAGAAAGCATCATCAACAATGTCTAGTACAGGAAGTATAGCTAAAGGCCTATGCTGAGGCAGGAGTAAGAAATCCCGAAGCCTCTTTTTTTGAATCAGAAAAATCTTGGCTTTCCCAGTGGAAATGCTCCCGTAGAGTATGTAAGCTTTCACCAAAAGAAAAATCCACTGGAGGGGAAGCAGAGGGAATGGAATCCTCTGCATCAGAATCCTCATAAGTAGATAAGGGCAAATCCAGATCCTCAGAAGAATCAGAAAAATCAGAATCCTGTTCAGAAGATTCATAAATAATTTCAGTCCTAGGTCTCTTAGAAGAGGTGAGGTTGACTCCCCCTGATTAGAGTTGTAAGATCTTCAGCCATTCTTATAATTTGTTTTTTAGGCATAGAGGCCTGAGCATGCAGCCTGGGTGTTGGTTTCTTTGGCATGGTTCGAGATTTTGGCCTAAATGTAGAAGGAGGCATCTGTTTAATATGAACGTCCATAGGCCTGAATACACCCTCAAAAGCCGGTGCCTGCACAGTGGCTCCGGATCCATCCAAGGTATAGACATCCGCAGGTTCCACAGTTGAAGCATCTTGCGGCATACCGGACTCCGAATAGGTCTCAGTAGAGGCCTGCGAGTCAGAAGTAGTGGGTATCAGGGGCTGCAAGAGCATCAGAGTACCGGGGAACTGGTGATTGGCTTAGGAGAAGCTCTGTCGGCAGCTTTGAACCTCAGCGGCCTGTCTGCCTTTATCCTTGCGTTTTTTCGGAATCCCGGTAGTTGGAAGGTTAACCAATGACATTTCTGGATAATTAAACAGAGAACTGAAATATTTAGAAGCGAAAATATACCGTAGATGGACAGTGTGCTGTTTAAATAAAGCACAAAACCGACAGCAAGGCATGTTGTGGTCAGGGCCAAGGCAAGGAATACAGTATGAATGAAAATCTTTGTGAGGTATTTGCTTTCTATAAGTAATGCAATTATTAAACCCTTATTGACATTGATAAGGAGCAAGAAATAGTTTCCCCAACGGGGTACTTAGCTTTAGATGAAGACTTCGGTTCTGAAACTCGAAAACGAAAATTTCAGGAGTCGGCCGACCAGCACTTGCGAACTGCTTCTGCTTCAGGCACCGCACGGCAAGCAAGACTGATGTAATGGCATCGGCTGCATGTTTTATATCCCTGACGACCTGACATCATGGAAGAAGGGACAGCAACCGACACAGGACCCAAGACTTTGTTAATCAGGCTGACTGAGGGCTACTGCAAGCGGATAACCCAAATGTAATGACTGCAACAGTGAAACACGAAGAACAACTACTTGTTTATCTTACTCATTACCCAGAGTTTCAAACTTCATTTATTTAAATAATGCTCAAATGTAAAAGTTACTACATGTCACGTGACAGTCTCTAGAAACACTTTTCCCAACATACATTATTTTCCAGTTCAGTTTCAATCACAAAATCAAAAAGTGGAATGTTTTTTCGAGAAGGGAACTTAACTGTCCAGCAATTTAAAACTTTTGTCAGACCAGCTCTCCTCGAAAGCCTATAAGAGGAGTGCTCTTCAGCAGCAGAAAACCGCTGAAGGACTTGGTACCCATACCACTGTTTCCTTCAACTCACCTCGAGCTGACAACTGTTTGGATGCATGGAAGCTTTGATTTGACCAGCTGTTATATCCATGGGAGGATATAACCTAAATAGCTTAGGCTACTGCAGCAGTGATCTGTAGGAGGAACATCAACCTTTACCAAGAAAAATTCAACAGGATTATTCACAAACTGGTGAAAGCTGAACCAAAGTGCCAAGAATCCATGACGCAAGATTTCATCCTCATGGGTAATTTTCCTGACCATTTTATAGACAGACATATTGAGAAACTTGCTTTGATCAGTCAAGTGAAACAGTCAGTCTAAATGGAGGATGAACACATTTTCTGAATTTTTGGAATGCCAAAAAAGGATTCTATTACCAAACAAGTTACCTTCAAAAATTCAGAAGCCAGCTTACAGTTAAAAAATCAAATCATCAACATCTTGCCAACATGATACACTGCATATAAATTTTATTTAATCTAACTCTACTGTAACTATGAGTATTGCATATGTTTACCTACACTAGTAACATAGCCGGTTCCCTCAAAACCAATTCTCTCCACTTATCCTGACTTTATTATTCTCAACAACTGTTCTTGGCACAAACAATTAAAGCCTTCTTTCACATTTACTCAGATTTTAACAATTAAATTTGTTAGGTATGCTTAAAATTTTTCTAATGTTACTCATTTTAAAGCAAAGCAGTGAAAACTAATTTTACAGCAGAGGAAGCAACTATTTCCACCAGAGACCAATTACATTTCTATAAATATAAAATGTACATGCATGGTTTCCTACCTCTTATTTTTTTTAATTATTTTTGGCCAATTTAATTTGCTTATTCCAGATGAGCTCAATTATTCCAGCAGAACAAATAAGTAGAAACATAACATTTATGTCTCCTGGCTAAATACTGCTACTATTTTATCCATCTATCCTCTATCTTCAGTGTCCTTAAGACTTCCTGCATAAAACTACACTTCTATGCTTTTACTCAGAAGACCCAAATAACTTAGCCACACTTAAAATTTCTTACCCAGCAATCTGCTATCTAGAAGTAATGCCCTGCACACATTATTGCAACTATCTGTTCACCTAATGGAAGCTCTTACATTACCACTGCTACTTTGTAAAACTGAAATACAACTCTGATGAACATAATGATAATGAAATCAAAGATCTTTTTTTTCTTTTCATATACTAATGTGGGTAATATTAACATCTGCTGTACTGCATTACATGACATTTTGTAAGATGTAGCTGTGGAGCCTTTCACCGCAGGGCCTCTGCTGAAAAGGGGAATGTTAAGGCCCAGTCAGACTTTCTCAGTAAAAAAATGCAAAGAAATAAATATCACCATCTAAGCATCTGATCTACAAGTAGAAAACAAGTAGTCTCAGCCCTTACTTTTCCCTATCTAAACCTAATGTTTTAGGTTCATACTACTCTAAGAATTAAAACAGCTAACATGCATCAAGTTGAATCTGCATAAAAATGTACTACACTATTACAAATAAATGAAAGTAACTTAATGAACAAACATTTAGTGTTGTACATCATTAACAAGGAAGGGGGAAAATACATTGGTCCATTGTCCTTTAACAATGTCAGGAAGCATAAATAACATTTGTAAATCACCAAAAAAGTTATTTTCTATCCAGGAGCTTCTGATTTAGCATATTCTTTTTAAGGGTCTTTGGTCCTTAAAGAGCACTGGGGAAGCAGTTCTGAGTTCTGTGTCAACTCTCTAAGGGACTCCAGAAAACTGAAAATAAGAAAATCAGCAGCAGTTTCCTTGGTCAAATATCTATTAAATTGCAGGCAGAACCTGGCTGGTTGCCTTCTTAAGGAAGCCTCTTCACTGTACTCTTCTGGTCTCTTCTGTCTCTATCAATGACCAGGGCCAAAGAATCAGACGTGAAATATCACAGCTTTAGTTCATTCACCAAAGTGAGGCCCATAGCAGTCCTCCATTAAATATCTAACACAGCCTCTTTCCAAAAGTTCAGCTGTGCAGTTCTAAACTGTGTGTAGTTAAGCTGGGAATCTCAGAATAGACTGGCTGAACTGCAGAACTACAAAAGAATGAAAGTCTGAAGAGTAAATAAATGAATGGCTCCAGTTTCTCTCCAAGTAGGTCTCTTGGTGAAAGAACAGAAACTCTGCAGGTCTTTATTCTCTGCTGTGGATTGATTCCAGCTGTAGTTCTAACATGCTGTTTTTTTTAATTTTTATGTATTACCTGGAGCTTTTCTCCCCAGGCCTCCACTGAAAAGGGGAATTGTGTGCCCAGTCAGACCTTCCCCAGCTAACAAATGCAATAAATACATAATAATAAATAATTGCATACACAAGCTCTAAGGTCAACACTTTTCTGTGCAATTTTACCACTCTCTGATAAAAAAAAAAAAAAAAAAAAGTTTTAGAAGAAAAAAGGAATTTGATTGGCAACATTAAATTAAGAGGTCCTGAGTTTGACCCTAAATCAACAAAATCATCTACCAGCTAGCAACAGTCCATATCTCACTGTACATCAAGCCACTACTGAACTTCAGTCCATATCTCACTGTGCATCAAGCCACTACTGACCTGCATTCTCTGATGTAACCATGTCTTTAAAGATGTGTTGTTTTGTGGGTTCAGCCCAGACTCTGATATGAAACAGCTTCTCAAATTTAAATTTATGCAAAGGAGGAAAATGAAGCAGGGAAAGCTCTTCACTAAATAATGACATGCCTACCTGTCACATACCTCATTTATAGATATTTCTACAAATCAACAGCCCAAAGTCCTCATCTATCCATGGATTGATAACCTAATAAAACTTTTGAAGTCTTGTGTAATGCTCCTGAAGTCAGACAGGACCTGAATACCCCATGACCTCAACCAGTGAAACTTAACAGATGTTCATCTAGCCTAAAATGCAAATTCCCCCATAAAGGAATAGCTGAGCTACAAAAGTTGATATTCCATACAGCAGCATGTGGCTGGGACATTGTGGATCAAATATTCAGGTGCTTGGGCAAGGATTTATTGCACAAATTCAGTGCCCACGCTCCCACAGTCCACAGTGTCCATAATCTGTCCTAGCTGTGTCCAAATTGGCACCTTTAGAAGGGAAGTGAAAAGCTAGAATACCATGAATGTCTGTCCAGATCTACCACAATGAAGAATCCCTAGACCCACGGCTATAGTCAGAGCCGCAGCAACTCATACAGAGACTCTTCAATGCTTTCGGTCCAAATAAGCCGATTGTGTGTGCCAAGATCATCCTTAACCTCAGGTGATTTGCGGATATGGGTATACATATCGAAAAATATAAAACAGAAGAGCTGTGAACATCATCTCTGCTGTAATTCTGCCAACAAGGGAGAGGCCTAACATCCTCCCTCACACACACAATGTGATGTGAGGTGGTGCTAGCTATGCCAGGGGGAGTAGGGCAGTGCATGTGTAATATGCCAGTATAGCTAGCTGGAGTTTTGTAAAGAATTATACATCATTTGAATATTAAACCGATTTGTACAGATGTCTGTGTTAAAAAATCTACCTGTAAAACTGCTTATGTTAAAAATGTATCAACAGTGGGTCCTGCTGGACAGAAAAGAAATATACATGTCAGGCTGTACTGCTGTAACTGATGAAACGTGTATGTATATATATATATATATATATATATATATATATATATATATATATATATATATATACACACACATATACATTATATATATATATATATATATATATATATATATATATATATATATATATACATACATACACACATACATATATACACATATATATTAACAGAGGATACTTGGAAGGGGTTAAGCTCAGCCCAGCTAACCTTAAGAAAAAATAGCCTGAAATTAAATGACTTGGCTTATGCCATAAAGATTGTATCTCACAGGTCTGAATGCAGCCAACGATGCAATGTCTGTGAAAAGCCTGGAGTGGGATTCTGCTCTGCTATCCTTAGTGGTGAACCAATTGCTACCCTGGGGTGCCAGAGAATGGCTTCTTACTTTCTGCAGGAAAGGGGGAAGTGTTGGAACTAAAACGTTTCCAGATGCTATAATAAACCTTAGCTAAAGTTGTGTGTGTGTGTATTCTGACACATCAGTGCCAGATCCTGGCTCAGTTTTTAGTGACAGGGTAGTGTGAGAATCACAGTCAGGTGACCAGATGTTATGTCGCTGTGTAGCCAGCACTGGAATTTATTTGAAAACCAGAATGAGATGTGAGAAGTGCACTGTGTTTTTGGACCTGACAAGACACTCATCCACTTTCATCCTGACTTGCTTTAGTAAGTAACTAGGGAACAGTAATTCTTCAGTCAGTCAAAAAATACAATGGGATTAGCTACATGTTATGTTATGTATCTGTCTGAGTCTTTACTTCTGTGTTGTTATTTTTTTATATTCCGACTGAAACTTTGGTGTTTATTGTAAATAAATATTCAGTATTTTCATGTTTTACTATTTATTATTTAAAGGCAGCGCAGTGGTGCAGCAGTCAGCATTGTCGCCTCACAGCAAGAGATTCTCCCAATCGATTCTCAACTGGGATGCCTTCTGTGCGTAGTCTGCATGTCCTCCCTGCATTCACGTGCATTTCCTACAGGTGCTCCAGTTTCCTCACACATTCCAAAGACATCTGTCTGGAGTTTTTCTACCCGGGCCTCTGCTGCAAATGGGTCCTCTTATGAAATCGAAGAGGTTGAACATCGAACGGCTTTAACGTCGCAAAGGATGTTCAATGATGTGCTTTTTGTAAGATCGCAGTACAGTGAAGATCGGAATATTTGCCTTTTCCTCATTGTATTGCGATCTCTGAGTTGGTAAATATAATAAGCGGGGGGGCACAGCCTCCCCCCACAATAGCGACTTCGAGGTCTGGCATTTTAGGCCTTTAAGCCGTTTGATGGTCAGTGTCTTCAGTGTTGTAATACAGACCTGCTGCAAATGGGGTCTGTTCCAGTCGGACTTTCCCGCTTAACATATGTTAAATAAATAAATATAATAATATATCTAAGCTTTTCATTTTGGCTGGTCTTTTAGAAGATATTTAACCCTTGAGAGTACTTCCATTTATTTAATAACACTGTGGCTCCATGTTCCTGCAAGTCTTGCTGCTTGGCTAAACTATCTTTTGTATAAATATTAATTTTAATAAGCGTAATTGGTACTTTGGTAAGAGCCTTAAAGTAGCTGGCTTCAGGTAGTGTGGTGGCAGCAGATGTACCTTATAGTCTGGGTGGAGGTGCCTTTCCCCTGTGGGTCTGCTGTGTGGGTGAAAATCAAATCTCAAAGAGTGTGCGGCAGACACCTTGAACAGGGACACAGAGCACCGATTTTACAGAGAGGGTGCTGGAGGACTAGGCTTGGACAGCACACTGGTACAGCAGTTTGCATTCTCGCCTTACAGCAAGAGGTTCTTCTGTTCGATTCTCAGCTGGGGTGCCTTCTGTGCGGAGTCTGCATATCCCCCCTGCATTTGTCTGGGTTTCCTCTGGGTGCTCTAGTTTCCTCCCATGTTACAAAGACATGCGTCTGGAGCATTTCTCCCCGGGCCTCTGCTGAAAATTGGCTCATTCCAAGTAGGACTTTCCCAGTGATCAAATGTTAAATAAATAAACACACACACACCTGGCTAAGGACTCAGCTCTATAGTGGTCAGTGGAGAGTCTTATTTGGGGTCTGGAGAGGAAGCCCAGCCCCAGTAATGGAGTGTGCATTCTCTGTGTGCTCTTAAGGGAAACTGTACTTGTTGTAGTGGGCTGCATCTGAAAATACTGTGTGTCTATTTTTCTCACAGTGAACGTTCCCACTGGTGTCATTGGTGAAGACTGAGGCTCCTTGACCACTAGCCCAGAGGAAGGATGTCACACACATCAATATATAAAGTTTATCACATACTGATATAAGTTAATGTCTACTGTGCTACAAACATCTGGATGGAGCCAGATACCCAAAAATACTGGGCCGGCTAGAGCACATCCAAAGGATGTTGAAAAAAAATACTTGGTTTTCAATTCTATGGTCAGTAAATTGACCAGATATACCCTGAATCTGGACAGTTTAACATACTGGTTAAGGACCTTGAAAGTTCTTTTGATATCTTTGCTACGGCTCTGGATGAGAGAAAGACGTCAGTGAACAGGAGTGTTTTAACCTATATCTCATGTAGCTTCCACCATGAATGGCTTTGATTCTTGAGCAGAGCTCTGTTTAAGATTCCATTACAAAAAAAAAGGGACAGGGAATAATGGGCACCCCTGACAAGTACCTTCCAGTAAATGAAACTTGGATGATAATCTGCCATTTTTAGAATAGCTGTCATAGGGCCATCACACCAAGCCTGAGCCACTGAAAACTCTTTTGGGAAGATAACTTCTAGCACAGTCTAACATCCATATACTCCCACTTTAAAGTTGAAAGCTACCTCAACTGCAACCCCCAGTTCTAGCGCACTGTGAACCTTGCATTAGGATCTGCAGTATCGTCATACGGCTTACTTTATATACCCTGGAATAAATCACACTTGACTTGGATGAACCAACTTTAGTAGCAGGCCCTTTACTCTGTTGGTCAGTATCTTCACGCACAATCAGTGAAAACAGGTGTGTAGTTAATCACTTAAGAAAACACCCTGAATACTGAGGTTTTGGAAAGACAAGTTCACCATACCAGCACAGTGAAAGTGTTGGAAGATTTCCACCATTCTTGGAGAGATTAACACCTGCAGCACCGCACACATTTTTGAAATGAAACAATCTAATCCTGGTGCCTTCCCCCATGGAAAACGGCCTAACAGTTTTATCTGCCTCGGGCCAGGTCATGGTTTTCTCAAACATTTCCTTACCAGTGTCCAAAATTCAAGGAATTTCAACCCTCTTAAGAACAAGAGCCACTAATTTTTCTCCAAGGGAGACAGCTGTCCGCAAGAACAGAAATCTGTACATTTTTCTGAAGGCGGTATTAATACTTAACTAATTCAGAGATTAATTATTGGTAGCTATCCAACTTAATTCTTATAAATAAAGGACTGCATCCATTGTTATTATTCTAAGGGCTAATAGTTTTCCAGCTGTTATTACTCTATGCTGAGATACTACAGATGCCATTTTTAAATACAATGACGGTATGTACCTTTTTGTCACATTAAGCAACCTTTGGATATTTTGGTTGATTTCCAGTATGTAGGTTTTTGAACCTATTTTTCCTGAATTCTAGCTAAGCCACTTCTACTTGCAACTTTAAATCTCGGATTTGTCCACCCCACTTGTCCAGGAATTGCACTCTGGCCCATTTCCATACAGCCTTCAACTCATCTTTTACTGATTCCTACCACATTAATGGGTACCAAGTAATGAGAAAGCTATTCTGTACCCTCCTACATGATACTGTATTCAGCAAAATCAAGGGATCAATGCCCCACTGCTTTGCTCTTCATACAGAGATTCCACTAACCAGCTGTTGAGATACAACTTTATGATGTGTAAGGGATACTCCCAGTATGGTAGACTCATCTGTACTCCACATGATCACATGAGAAACTAAGAAATAGTCTAAACCTGCTATCTGAGTACCCACATTGATTGGTAAATATAAATTAAAATTCATATGAACGTAATAACTGCCATAATTCACCAAAACCCTTTTTCAAAGCAATCTGTCATAACATTCTCCAATTTTACATGCTTTTCTGAGTGGAGGTGAATTTTATCCAACAAGTCCACACTGGTGTTGAAATCACACCATATGGATTATACTCTTGCCAACCTCCCCTAGCGGAGATACAATATCAAACAATTGTCCAAAAACAACACAGGTGTATCCTCATTTGGTATATGGACTGAGCGGATTATCTTCAGCTTCTGGAGTATAAAACACCCCTATAACCCACAAGCCTTGACTACCCACCTTTTTCTTAATAAAAGGACCACTCTACAGTCACTCTTATCCCAATAAATACTCCAGGTGTTGAGCACTCATTAAGGAGGGTTCTATCTCATATTGCTTTTAACAAGCGGCTATGTCTTATCACTACTCTTGACAGCAATTAATGTTCCAAATTCCTTATTTTGGGTAAGACAAAGCATTTCCTTGGGCCTTGTAATTTTTCCAGATGGCCATAAAGTTTCTTTAATCATGTACTGTGCAAATTAGTACATGGTAATGAGTGCTCAATCAGAATAATTCTGTTTGATGTAGGTTTGTCAAGAAATGGGAAAAGTATGTTATTAAATATTGTACAGCAGCATCACCATCAGAAATGCTCAGGTCTGACCAGTATATATATATATATATATATATATATATATATATATATATATATATATATATATATATATATCATATTGTAAAAGCAGGGTTATGGTCACTAAACTTATTTAGAAGTAACACAGCCGTAAGGACATTAATTGAAAGTTTTTCAAGTATCCAGTCTAGCGAACCTGCTCTATCAGATTTTGGGTCTGTACTAACTGGTTACAAGGAACTCGTAACCGACCCAAAGGACTGTACACTGCTTTCAGGGTTTTGCAGTGTTGCTGCATTCCAATCCATATTTAAAGTCATCTAGTATCTTCTCCAGTACAATTTTTATTGAACCAATTGTACACAACGGACATACATTTTGTGGCTCTGTCTGATCTGAGGTATATGCAATATGGATGCAGTTATTTGCGGCCTACTACAGTTAATTTTATGTTAAGTGGACCCATGCCTCTCATGGGAGGAGGCCGTTTTGAGTGAAGTCTTCAATTATGGGTACTGATCACTAATACTTCACCAGGTTTTTGTGCATGTCTGTCTGTGTAGAATTATGTAAGTGGTTTATCATGGGATGTTTGACTCTAACCTAGACACAAGGTTTTAACAACGTTTCTAAGATGGCTCAGATCGGTTGTACTAGACAGCCTATGCCCAAATTTGGGAGATTTTACTGCAGGTGCTTTTTATACCTGTGTGCATTATTTTACATACCTCATGCTGCTCGTTGTGAGGCAAGATGTTGATATTGGTAGCCGCCTTGGATGAAAATGCCTTGGATTTAGTTCAGTACCTGCTGTGCATACCATAAAACTGGTACTTATGTCTGCCAAGATGATTTTGTTAGTAATCACAATTCAGTTAATAATGCTCAAGGTACCAACTGCAAAAAGGCAGGCCACAGAAGGGGCTAAAGCAAACTGACCATGATGCCCATGTAACACTACCTTAACAGGATACTCCTTAGATAAATGTATTGATTAATAACAACTACAGCTTAAGCATAAATGGTCATAGAAAATAAGCAAGAGAAAGAAACAGAGCCCTGGAATGGAAGTGCTACAAGGAGAGTAACTAATCTGGCTGCTTTCAATAACAGTACAAGGTCAGCGACAGCAATTTATAATAAAGCTAGAAAAAATTATGGTTGCAGAGAGCTAGTGAAAACATTGGCTTTTCAATAAATCTAGTAAAAACAAAAGTTATGAACAAAGTTTCATGATTTATGTCAGTCCATATCAAGAAAGCTACAACTATATGCATACATTAAACTCTTATCTTTATAAATTCCTCATACAGGCATCCGGTACAAGTGGCTAGGTACCTCCATACTGGTATAGCTGGACAGCTACACAGAAGGTAGGCAAGTATATTTCAGTGGATTAATGTGGATCATAAGGATCCAACATGAAGGTAAGAACATAATTTTCATATCTTGCATGATCTAGTCAAGCTTCAACGACAGAACAAAATCCTCAAATTTTACTGCTACAGAGATTCAAAATGCAGTAACACAGTAAAAAGAAAATTAAAAGGAAAAAGATTAAATAAATAAATGAAGTACCATGGAGGATGGTGGCTTTAAAGGTCAACCTAGATCTAGAGTTACATCTAGCTTGTAGTGTTTTGCAAAACTGCACAGTGAGGGCTATGAAACTGTTGCACAAACAAAACACAGGATGATTAACTCTATGAGGCAGTGGTGGAACGTGACCTGCACTCCTTCCCAGCAGTGTAACATCCTACAAAGGAGACAAGATAGTAAACAGAGAATTTGTAACCAAGAAATTACCATTCTGCTACCACAGAGCTTAAGAAAATTTTGTGAAAAATAATCAGCTTTCAGCAGGAAATACTAATAGGTGTGGACTAAAATTTGATTTACAACAGTGAGGATGCACCTGGGGGACCTGGAAGGGAAAACATAATAAAAGAGGGTAGATTTTTGAAGAACTTTATGAATATATTTGGTATGAAAAATTCAATAGTAGGAACTCAAAGAGACTTTGGATATTATTCCCGAGGTACAATAACGGTGCTAGACTCCAGAGAAATTATACTTTAGAGGAACATGCACATTTAATCGAAAACTTTGACACACATCCAATAACTTTTTCCGATCATGCACCAATAATTACAAAGATAAAAAATAAGGGTAATGAGTAAAACTAAGACACTGTTTACATGTTAAAAGAGGAATTTAACGAATGGGTAGTGGAATTTATTCAAGAGTTATTGGGGAAGACAGAAATGTTGTCAAAAATGTACAGCCAACGAGTGAGATAAAATAAAACTGGAGTTTAAATATAGGGTAGAAATAAAAGAAAAAAGATATATGGTTAAGAAGTAGCAATTATTATTTAGAGAGGCTGACAAAGGTTGAAGTAGTGTAGAATAAGGGGAATCTCAAAAAAAAAAACGAAGAGGCGCAACAGCAGAGAGCTAAAAAGAAAATAAGGGAGTATAAAGATAATACAACATGCACACGTTTAGAAAGATTTCTACTAAACAACTGTTTTTCTTATAACTCCAGACCACAAAAACTCTTAGCACAATGACTTAGGGAACAGAAAACAGAAAGGGCTGTTGTCACACTTAGGAAAACTTATAATAAGAAAAAAAATCGTAGATCCTGCAGCGGTATTAGAGACTGCTTGGAAATTTTATGCAAATTTGTATAAAATAGAGGAATGTGGATATAAACAAAAAGCACAGATGGAAATATGTTATGCAAATTTGTATAAAACAGAGGAATGTGGATATACAGAAAAAGCACAGATGGAAATATTTATGGAAAACACAAGTGTGCCAACGTTACAGGGAGATGAGGCTCAATAATGAACAGTAAATGTAGGAGGAAGTGAGGTAAAAATGGTGACATATAAACAGTCTGCAGGAAAGTCTCCAATAATAGATGGTATTCCTGTGGAAGTCTGGAAGCTAGGGGGCAAGAATGTGATAAACATCCTGAAGTTTTTAACAGTATTTTAAATGGTGGGGAAGTACCAACATCCTGCAAGAAAGCTGTGGTAGCTATAATACCTAGAGATAGTAAAGACCAAACTTCATAGAGGCTCATTTCAATTTTAAACCATGATTCTAACGCAAGTGTCCATAATAGCTAAAAGAATAGGAAAAGATGTTGTGAACATTGATAGATATGGATCAAATCGGTTTCGTGGGGGAGGCAAACATCTGACAACTGTTGTTGGTGGATCCTGATGCAGAGAAAGGATTCCACAGAGTAAGGTGAATTTTATGAATAGGGCAATGGAAAAAATTGCCTTCCCTGATACATAAATAAGGTTAATTAAGAAGATATAGGAGGGATCTGAAAAACATTGAAGTGGGAGTGCTCCTCTCTCATAAGCTGTATCAGGCAGTGGTGTTTTCTTTTCCCTTTGTTATTTGCATTATGTTTAGTGACTCTGAGAAAGAAGATAAGGGATACAAAAACTCAAAGATATAACTTGTATGGTAATCAAGAAAAGTTGGCTACATTTGTAGATGATATTATTGTGCACCTGATAAAACAAAAAAAAGGACTTCCCAGAGTTGGGGAGCATTCTGAGATAGTTCCAAGTCCCCCCTCAGGATATAAAATTAATGAAGATAAAACAAAGGCCATTGCTGTAGACTATGGACCCAAACATGAATTAGTCCAGCAATGCCCATATTTATGGGTACATGATAAAGTGAAGTGTTTAGGAGTATAGGTTAAAAAGGATTCTGTTAAGGCAGCTAAGAATATGTGGGAAGAAACTAAACAAAAGAAAATGCAAAAAAACTAAACAAAAGAAAATGCAAAAATTAAGAAACTGGAAGCTCCTGTCTATGAATATGGATAGCAAGACACAAGCAGTGAAAATGTTTGTCCATTAGTTTTATATACAGGTCAGGCATATATTTTTTTCAACCAGAGGAGAAGTTCTGGACAACTGAATGATTTTTATCTGGGAGGGGAAGAGGGCAAGGGTCAAGTGGGACAAGTTGATCCTTCCAATATAACATGATGGTTTAGGATTACCCGAGTTGAATGGATATTTTACAGCTACACAGTTAAGCTTCATACACTTAACACAAGTAGAAAGCTATAACTCAAAGTGGAAAGGAATGATAACGAAGCAGCAGGGAAATTAAAGAAATAAAAAATTAGCATTTCTAGGGGTACAATGCAGTATCACAAAGCTTGTGCTGGAGGGGGAGGGCTGCTTGAAGAAGTGAAGAAACCACTGGGCATCTCTTCCTCAGCATCTCACCTGCATGTGCACAGTGTTAGGGCCACGATCACTGTCTGAATGATGATCCCTCCCACTTGTCTCTCACACAATAACGGTAATGAATAGGTTGAAATGGAAAGCCTCTGATGATTGGCGGCAAAAGAAAGACATCAATAAAAGAATTCCTAAAAGAAGGTAAAAGTAGAAGTAGCTCTTATATGAAGTGCCATTTGTTGAAAGCTACATTCTGCTGTATTTTAGGAGGCAAAACATAATGCATTCTGATAGCCACTTGTGACCTTGGTCACTTTTTCCTCATTCTAACAGAAACTAAATTAACAAAGTTTATCATCCTTATAAATACGTTTGTCTTGTTCCCTTTTTAATTTCTCCAACTCTTTTGCGTTTTTAATACCTTGACAGGAATAGGGTAAATTCGTAAGTCAAAGTATCAAAGTTCATTAAATTAGCATTGTTACAGTCTTTGATGTTAGCCAGAAGTGTTCTTCACAGCACCCACAATGTGCCCAGTACTGACTCCTTTTGCAATTCATACAGAGTTACACGTATCGGTAATGTATCCAAGTACAACTGTAAATTATTTTTTAAGACTTGTTGCTCCTACTACTATTGGAAATGTCTCGGTATTCTTCCACAATGCCCTTGTTTCTGCCTGCGAATCCTGATATTTTAAGACTTTTTATCTCTCTATACACAAGACACTGTAGTCAATGAGTGAAGCAATTTCAATGATCAATGCTACTTTTGTCTTCTTTTCACAGACTACTAAACCTGGTTTTCGCACATCTATTTTTTGAACTGCTGGTAATGGGTGATCCCGTGTGACATAAACTTCATCATTTTCTATAATGCTTTGTGGCTCATGTTTCCAATGTTTTTCAGCTACTTCAATATTATGTTTGCACAATCCCCTGTACACCAATCTTGTCACATTATTAAGCCTTTCAGTATATAGTCCTTCTACCATTAGTGTATCACAACCAGTTACATGATGTGCAACTGTTTCCAATTCTGTTTTACAAAACCTACATTTATCTGTTTCTCCCACATATTCAATGGACTTTGTAAACCAATGTGTATGTAGTCCACAATCTTGGGCCGCCAATATTAACCTTCATCTTTTGGTTTAAATTCACCTCTCCTGCATTCGACTCCAAGATCAACATGAGGTTATGCCAAGAGTTTTCTATACTCGCAACTGTATTTATACACTGCTCAAGTTCTTTTATACGACATTCCTGTCCCAGGCTGATGTTTTCTCGGTGCTGCAGCTTTCTAGCTTTAAATGTTGCTTTTGCACATTTACCAAAACCAAATGACATTCTTGTATCATCTGAAAAAATTTTCACCACTTGCAATTGTGCTTTTAGTTCTTCATCTGATGAGTTATACAGTTTTAAATCATCCACAAAAAGATGAGAAGTCTTTACACTCTGCTGTTTTCTGGGAGCCAAATTGTACCCATGAGCTAATCTGTTCAGTAGACAGCTTAACGGGTTAAGGGCAAGACAAAACAGCAGCAGTGACAAAGAATCACCATGGAATATCCACCCCCTTTGAATTTTTATTCCTGGAATAATAATTTGTCCTTTATCATAGCTTAACTGCAAAGTGGTTTGCCACTGTTTCATGGTTGCTTTAATGTCATCGATCTGTGTGGGGTGCATCTTATACATTTTTAAGCACTCTTATCCATGAACGTGGGATACTATCAAATGCTGCTTTGTAGTATATCCATGCCACACTGAGATTCTTCCCCTTTTTAAAGTTCTCCATTATAACTTTATTTAACAAATGATCATTTGTTCCATGAGACTTTCTTTCGTTACCGTTTTGTTCTATTGCCATGACTGAGTTTAATTCTAAATGACTATAAACTTTGTCGACATCAATTCTAGTGTAGAGTTTATACATCATTAGGTAAGTTACTGGTTTACAGTTTGTAGGACAGCTTGCAGATTCACTCTTAAGTAGGACTACTGTTTTTCCTACTGTTAACCAGGTTGGTGTATGTTTGGGGTACACATATAAATAGTTCTTGCTCGTGGCTAAATCTTCATATATAGATGCCAATAACATTTTGCCCAAAGTTAGTTACTGCATCTGGGCCTGGGGTTTTCTAGGAGCTTTTCTTAAGTTTGTTTCAATCTTTCTGGCCATTACTCCAGTCCATTTCATACCCTGTACATTTGAACTTCTTATGCTTTTCTTTTACTTCTTTTACCCATTCAACATCTTTGTTATGTTCCACGGGATCTTCATAAATATTTCTCCAAAATGTATTTATTTCTTCTTTTTTGGTGGTGTTTCAGTTCCTTTTACCTTGTTTCCCAATTATCTATAAATTTTTTTTGGTTCATCAATAAGTTGCTTATTTTGTACTTTTCATTTATATTTATCTGCATATTATCTAAGTTTTTCTGCCTGGCTGATATTTGTAGTTTATTATATGTGATAGTGTATGACAGATCCTGATCTCTTCTGATACTGTGCATTGCTTTTATCACGTTTATCTTTGAGTATTTTTGTTAATCTGCTCCCTCTTCTATAGTCTTCTAACAATGACCGTTCTTGTCTTAACTGGTTTATAGTTTTCTCTATTCGATACTTCCATTTAATTTCCCCCCTTCCTTTCCCTTACTGCCCTGCATTTTTGTGGTAAAACTATTTATTGAAATGCACAGTAATATATCCTATTTACTTCTGTTATATTACATGCATTTCTATGAACAGTCCTAATTACTGTTTTCACTTGTTTTATCAAACTTCTAACTTTTTGGGTTTTATTGATTTTCTGTAGTCCGTTTCTTTCATTGATCTTAATATGTCCATCTCTATTAAATAAAGCAACTCTTCTCATAGATTATTTTCTTCTAAACTGAGGGCACATTCTTTGTTCTCCCATTCCTTAGGGCGTTCTAAAGAAAGTTCCAGAGCACCTTCCTGTGCCATATTCTCTTCTGTTTCATCCTGTCATCCATTGCTCTTTCATATGGGAACTCACAGGCCTATCACTCCACAACATTGACTGCGTCAGAGTTGCCACAGTTTCCTGTTCCATTCCTTGTGCAACTCCAAATGGACTTTTGTACTAGTTTCCTATAGAGAGTTCCAAAATATCTTCATATGGTGATCATATGTTTCCGCTCAACAGCTTTCTCCTTAATTTGGAGATCCATTGCTCTATTCTGCTGTGATGTTATCAGAGTTAAATTTTCTACATTAAGTCCTTAATTTCACAGATAATCCATAACCTCAGTTACTATTTAAGTTCTCCATTACTGCTACTACTACATTTCTACTTTTCCTGTTTTCTTATTTTTTGTATTGTAAAATGTTCCAAATCCAGATTCCTTTGTCTGTATTTCTCTTCAAATATCTTTGGAGCTGCTTTATTGTACCGATTAATTTGACTTTCTCCTTTGCATAAATATTGAACGTTAAAAGACATCGCTTTCTTTCCTTGTCCATATATCTTTTTTATTCCCTTCAAAATTCTCTAGATTTTGTTCTTTACATTTTCACACTTCCTCAGTTGCTTCTTTTTCCAAATGGCACAAGGCGTCTCTGTCTATATAATGTATTAATGAACACGAATTTTTATTTGAAGCTTCTGACAGTTTTTCTTGTGCAAGTATTATTCCTTCCTCGAATTTTTCTCTTAATCTTTTTGTATTATTTCTGTCGGGAAATTCTGGGCTTCTTGCATAATAGGGCCAAGACATGATTTCTTTCTCATCTTCAGTAGTCCACTCTATTGTCTTTATGGCTCTTTTTTGGACTATCAGTTTTCGTGATTTTTGTGGACTACTACTTCCTTCTACAAAAGGGGGTCCATCCCCCTGAGCATGGCCTAGCCCCATTGCAGGAAAGTTTCCATGTCTTGAGGATTCTACTCTGTCATTTTCTCCATTTCGGACACAAGTCCGCCTACCAAGATTGGGCACTTTTTCATCCTGGATCTTGTGCGTACAGCTATCTTTTTTACTTTTAACCTACTTCTGTCCTTGATATATGCTATACAAAATATACTCTATAAATAGTGTCGTCTTAGTGAGATTTTGTGAAAAACAGGGTCCACCTTGTGAAGGTACTCACCAAGACTTGAGGATGAATTAAATTTCAGCAATACTACTCTCCTTTGCTAGCTGATTTATCATCTCTCTATTTGGACCAC